>NW_006408619.1:1631440-1673597 GCF_000296735.1 Chrysochloris asiatica | reverse complement strand
TGCTAATAGAGAGTGAGTAATTGGAGCCCAGGCTCTGGTTGCTGAGAAGTAGCAAACACCCAGAATTGGAAACCCAGACCCTGGACTCCACCATCTCTCCACTTCCCCCTGCTGGACACTGAGGGGAAGGTAGGAGGAAGCCTGGCAACCCCTGCCCAGGTTGAGATCTGACAGAGATATCCAGAGCAAGGCTCCTGAGGAAGCTTCTGGGACCTACTTGGCTTGTTAACAGGATGTGGACTTCCCAGGAAGGTGTAACCTGCTGTTTACTTGGGTCGGTTCCCTGCGGGTAAGGCTCACGTCTTTCCAACCCACAGTCGGCTGGCAGCCTTTTTGCGTTTTTCCAGCCAGAGCAGTTTCTTCTCTGGGTGCTTCTCACGTGCTTTGAAGAGAGCCAACACTCCTAGGATGCTCTTGTGGGATCTGCCTGGAGCCAGCCCACAAGGGGAAGGAGATGGCAGCGCAGTCCCTTCTGGCGACTGGCCACCTCCGCAGCGGGCTTCTTCCTTGCGGGCATCTCTTCCAAGGAGTCAGGTCGGGCCCTGACTGGAAATGAAGGGCAGGCTTTGGAGCCAGGATTATAGAAGCAGGAGTGGCAACAACCAAGCACTGGAGGAGGGGCCTTGGTGTGCTGGCTCCCTGCAGGAGGACTCCCATTGGATGCACTGTTGTCTGTACTTCTCGGCTGCCCCGCCTCTCCAGGCCGGGCCCCGCCTCTCCCAGGCAAAGGACTGCACTGCCTCCCACTGTGGAACAGAGGACATTGTTCCACAGATGCTTCAAGTATTGATTGTGGCCACCCCATACACAAAGGAGCAAAATGCTGCCTGTCCCTGCACACGCCCCATCAGAGGTCTCAGACTGGACCCCTGGTTTCCGCTGGTAGCTTTTCAGTAGCTCACCAGGCCCTTCTCCAGAGTCTGTCTTGGTCTGTAGGTCTTTCTATGTGGGCCACTTTGACCATAAACAGTGCTTGTGTCCAGGAGAGTGAAGGGGGTGGCTGAAGCCCAAAGAACGAGTCAGGGAAGGTCTCTCAGGGGAGGTAGTCTTGAAGGTGACCTTGAATGGAGCCTGGAGGAGAGGGAGAATCTGAGTTGTGGACCACTGTGACCGAGGACCAGAGAGATGCAGGGCACCAGGACCACACCAGCGTGCCGGCTGCTGCGTTCTTGGTGGCAGATGGCACTGCCGTGGCTAGCTGCATGCGGAGAGACGCGGTATCTGCCTGATGGCCTCAGTTTGGTCATACTTAGTGACCGGCTGTCCCTCCACCTTGCCAGGCTGACCCAGATTTCAGCCCTGTCCTTCCGTTCTCCGGCGAGCCCACATGCATTCTCGGCACTAACTGGCTGATGGCGTCAGCGCTGGCAAAGATGCTGGTGTTTGTTCGTCAGAAATCGAGCTCCCCGCCAAGGTCATCGCTGAAGGTTCCCAGTCTTGTCTGTACCTGGAATCACGGGAGAGCTAGGTCCCAGACCAGCTAGATCAAAATCTTGGGGGGGATGCTGAAACTTTGTTGTTGTTGTGAAGTGCCATTGAGTCAATTCTGTCTCATAGCGACCCTGTATAAGGTTTCTGAGAAGTGATGGTGGGTTTGAACTGCTGAACTTGCGGCTCAAACTGACCTTGCAGTCCAGTGCATTATCCCATAGCACCACATCAGGGCTCTGGGGAAACCTAGGCATTTGTATTTTTTCAAGTTCCCAGGCAATCCCAATGTGCAGGAAAGTTTGAGAGCTAATTCTCAGACTTACCCTAGAGGTGAGCGCTGGCATGCTGTGGGAAGGGGCAAAGTCCACTTGATCTTTGCAGTAGCCTTATTCTTTTTTAACTGTGCAATGAGTACAACTCAACCACACCAATGAACTCATTGTTAAGAAGAGCCCCTCTTGTGCTTCTGGGCTTGTAGTATGTACTCAGTAAAGGGTCACCCCATTAATGGGGTCCTGGTGTGGCATCACAGAATAAACACTCAACCATTAGGTCAGATTGAACTTCAAAGTCGGCGGTTCAAACTCACCAGCCACTCCTCAGAAACCCTATGAGTTGGGACCAACTCGATGGCACTTAACAACAACAAATAGCTATGAGTTGGGACCAACTCGACGGCACTTAACAACAACAAATGGTTGCTCCCTCATCTCCCTTTCCTTCTTCATCTTCTCCTCAAATCTAAACAATGTTGTGGGACCATTGGGAGTGGGCAGGGGTAAATACCTATAATGCCTGTTTTTCAGGCCTCATTCTGTGTACGGATGATGGTTTGTTCAGACGCTGCAGAAAACTCCTTCTTAGAGGAGAACTTCAAGCCTGCAGATTCTAGGAAGGAAGAATACATTTGTATGAATTGTGAGGAGAAAGGCAAGTGGAAGACAGAAAATCAACACCATGACAGGATTTCTTTGGCTGTTGGGAAGGGAAGGATAAGAATGTTTAGCTCTGTTTCTAGGCCAGCACTGCCCTCTAGTGTTAACATGCCCCAGCGACCCCAGCGTCCCCCCTTCTCAGGGTTAAAACCCCCAAGTCCAGCTGAGGAAAGGAGACTTAGACCTGGGGCAGGCGGGCCAGGCAGGTTTCCCTCCTGATCCCATCACCCCTGAGACACAGAAGTAGTTCTAGAAGGCATCTCGGATGCTCCACACACTGGGAGCTATGGTTGTATTATATTCAGTGTTCCTCAAGTTGGTATCATTGTGTCCAGAGTTGGGACATAAGACGTTCAGAAATGAGAAAGTATAACCAGGATTCTAGGAATCCCTGAACGGCACAAACAGTACGCATCCATGCGGGGACACATGTAAGAGAGGTCTGATGATCTGCTTCCAAAAGATCACAAGCATTGAAAAAGGACAGTTCTACTTCAAAACACACTGCAGTCACCGTAACCCAGTGACCATTGTTTTTTGGTTGGTTGGTTGGTTTTTGTGTAACCAGGATTCCAACCTAGGTCTGACTGATTCTGTAACCTTAGTCTTTGATGTCCTGTCTGTTTTGTCTCTAAGAGCCCAAGACATGGAAGTTAAACCCGCATCTGCCCTGCACAGACGGCGTGACAGCCTTGGGATAGTTGATTAACCTGGCTGAGCCTCTGACTTTTCATCTACAAAAAAATTACAAATAGTTACCTTAGTATAGAGCCATGAGACTCATCCTTTGATCTGAAATACTTCACAAGGGAAAGAGAAAACTATGGAAGAAATTGATTGTCACAGAATGGTGGTGGGAGGATGTTTTTTTCCTCTTTCTGAACTCATTACTTTTGTAACCCAGTCCTAAACAAAATATTAATTGTATGACTCCCCTTCAAAAGAGGGCCACGCATTCTCCTATTGATGGCAGCCTGGCAAGATGCAGCAAGGAGAAGGTTTTCAAGTTGATTCACGCAGACTTCAGGATTCCTCCAGAGAAAACCTCAGGCCTTCTCTGGTGTGGTCTTCCCTTGTGTCCAGTACAGACACCTCAGCTCAGGTGGCCTCATAAGAAACCAGGCCCATGGCATCGTGGTGTCCTCAGTTCCTCCTCACCCCAGGAGGCGAGGGGACCAGGAGGAGCCATGTAGGTGCAGGGGTATCAAGTGTGGCTCCTGAGAATTTCGGGTTCCTCCCTCACCTCTCTCTGTAAAATAGCCCAAAGATGTCTGGTCCCAGACAGTCCCATCAGCACCTGAAACACCATTACAATAGGTGATTCTGTATTGGTTTTGTATGTGCAGTTTAAAAATACATTCTTTAGAAAATCTTATCATCTGTTTCCAGATATTCTGTCATGAGTTAGGGGAGTCCTTTCAGGTCATTTTAAAATGTGCATAGAAATAGATTGGAAGGGATTATCTAAATGGATCTCAGTGTTTCTCTCTGGGTGGTGACTCTAAAAATAGTCACTAAAATGAGTGATTACTATGTTCCATTGAAAGCCCTTGTCATCTGTCCATAACATTGGAACCTCAGAACAGCCCTGTGAGGTGGGCCCTATTATCTCAGGTGAAGGTGCAGAGACCCAGGGGTGAGTAACTTCCCTAAGCGTTATTGTTAAGTGCCGTAAATCGGTTCAGACTCATAGTCTCCCTGTATAGTGTTTCTGAGGAGCGGCTGGTGGGTTTGAACCACCATCTTGCAGTTAGCAGTCCAGTGCTTATCCTCTTGTAGCTGACCAGGACTCCAAGGTCCCACAGCTAGTATGTACAGATCCAAGAGGTAAGCCCTTGCTGCCCAGCTCCCAGATCTATGCTCATCTGCATCTATGCATCTCATTAATTCTCACATCACTCTCCCAGGAGCATTTTTAAATTTAAAAGCGAAGAAAAGGGGTTTTGCCTTTTAAATTAACCTTGGTGATTCCATCAATGTGGAGATGTATTGGGAGGAATCCAGTGATTTCCTGCTCGTGAATACCTAAAAGGAAACAAGAGAAAGATGTCTTTCTTTATGTACCAGATTCTCTCAAATAGGCATCCATTGCCCAAGCAATCAAAAAGTAGATAAAACTTATTATGTGTACATTTTTAAATGACCTGACATGAGGACTTGACTAATGACAGAGAATCTGGAAACAGATGATAAGATTTTTTAAAGAATGCATTTTTAAAAACTCACACACAAACCAACACAGAATCACCAATTGTAATAGAATTTCAGGTGTTGATGGGACTGTTTGGGACCATCTTTGGGCTATTTTACAGAGAGAGGTGAAGGAGGAACCTTGAATTCTCAGGAAACACATGATACCTCTGCACCTAAACGGCTCCTCCCTGTCCCCTAGCCTCCTGGGGGATGGAGGAAAAGACATTTTCCTCATAAAGCCGAAAAGGAAAATGCTGGCATTTGGAACGGAAGTGAGAAGACTAAATAACAGCTCCCATTTTGTGGGAATAATCTGTGTGCTGGGAACTGGTCTGAGCCCTTTTTGGTGCACTCACACATTTGATGCTTAGAGGAAGGGTCCATCACTGGACTCCTTGCATATTTATATAGTGTGTTTACCTCGGAGTTCAAACTGCTGTATCAGTTTATCCTCAAGTTCTCAGACATCACCCAGACTTTTTCCACAGTGGTTGTTTGGTTTACATTCCTACCAGTAGTGTGCAAGGGTTCCAGATTCCCCCATATCCTTGCCAACACTTAGGGTTGTCCAAGTCTTCAATCAGCTAAAGAGGTGATGGCTTTCACTGGGATTTTAGTTTATAGTCCCTGGAATTCTAATGAGTTGAGCACCTTTTCACACTTTATTGATCATTTGAACTTCTTTTGTAATATGCCTGCTAAGATTCCTGTTCATTGTCAACTGGTTTGTCTTTTTCTCATTCATTTATAGCAGTTTCTATAGATGCTAGATATGTAGTCTAGGCAGTTTCTGTACGTCCTAGGGGTCTTAGTGTGGTGCTGTAGAGTAAGCACTGGACTGCAAGGTTGGTTTAAGCTGTAAGGTTGGTGCTTCAAATCCACCAGCTGCTCCACTCCTCAGAAATCCTATACAGGGTCACTTTGAGTGAGAACTGATCTATAGCACTTAACAACAACAACAAACACATATTCTGGATAGCAACCTCTGATCCTTATAAGTGTGTTATAAAAGGATATGTTACACACATATTTTTCCGCATTTCTGCTTCTCAGGCTGCTAACCTCAAGGTCGTCAATTTGAAATTACCAGCCGTTCCACTGGAGAAAGATGAGGCTTTCTGCTCTCATAAAGATTTACAGCCTCGGAAACCCCGTGTAGGGTCACTATGAGTCGGAACCGACTCCAGGGTATTTAACAACAACAACAACAGGATCTTTTGAGAAATAGAAGTTTGTTTTTTTTTAATGCAAATCAGTTTCTTAATCTTTAATGATCAGTGCTTTTTATTAGCCTGGTTTAAGGTATGTTTACCTGTCCCAACTTCCTCTAATATCTTCAGAAAGGTTGTATTGTGTTGCTGTCAGCACGTAGATCTTCAGTCTGCCTTGAATTGGTTGTGAACATGTTGTCAGGTTGGATTCAGGATGATTTTTTTGTCATCATTTCACCATTTATGGATGAAGTTCATCCTCCCTTCACTGCTTTGTAATGCACACTCTGTCATCCATCAGGTGTCCACAAGTGTCAATCTGCTTCACTGCACTGTGTTTTCTTGTGTCAGAAGCACACTGTGTGGATGGCGATGACTTTAATGTAAGTCCAGATGCCCAGCAGGATGTAGCTGACACCTGTTTTACACAAGTGTGCAGCAGTCTTTGCATTTCTTTAAGCAATCTAGAATCAGCTACATTCCAAATACTCACATACTTACGTGTACGCTCACACTCACACATTCCTACTAGGATACAGAAATCTGTATTTATTAATTGGCATACATAAGTAATAACGACCTAAAACACACACACACACACACACACACACACATTTGCCAATGAGTCCGTTTGACCCCCTGTGTGTAGGAGTAGAACTGTGCTCCATGTTTTTCAGTGATGGACTTTTTTGGAAGTAGATTGCTAGGTCTTTCTTCCAAGGCACCTCTGGATGAACTCAAGCTACCTACTTTCTGTGTAACAACTGAAAGCTTATAATGTTTTGTGTCACCCAGGGACTTCCAGTAATAATGATGAAAGTTAAAGAATTCTTCTTAAATCGGCAAACCTCAATAGTTGCGTTTTCTAAGTTCTTCCTCTAGGTTAATAGGTCTGACATGCCCCTTCCTGAAACCTCAGGGCAGTGTCTGCTTGCCTTGCACTGAGAGAGGTTTACATGGCTACTGAGCGAGGCTTGTGCAGAACCTTGGAGAAGAGCACTGCCCAGGGAGCCCAGCTCTGCTGTCTCCTGTCGGGTGAGATTGGGCAGGCCATGCTTCTTCCTGCGTAGCTTCTCTGCTGTAACGGGTGGTCTCATTCCCACTTCCTTCCAACAGACTGTGAACTTTACTGTGTGTCAGCACTGCACTCAGCTGGGAATTTAAAGACAAACAAGGTACCACCTCTCTCTTGGGAGGGGTTCCAGTTTACACCTGTGTCTAGAGTGTGCACCAGTGAACAACAGGCCTGAGAAATGGATGCTGAAAAAGGATTCATGGTCAAAAGATTTACATGGAAGTTTTATTCAACATCCTGGTCTTAGAGGTTTTTGTGAATATTAGCAGTTATAAGCCCCAAGAAATCCTGCAGTTTAACGGAGCATCTCCTCAAATTTGCTTAGCAATCCTATTACTTTCCTACGGCTGCTGTGCCAAATCACCACGAACATAGTAGCTAAAAACAATACAACTGTAGTTTCTGAGGTCAGAGTCTGTCATGGATTTTACTGGGATAAAATCAACAAGGCTGGTTCCTTCTGTTGGCTCCAGGAAAGAAACCTGTTTCCTTGTGTTTCCCGGATTCTACAGGAGGCTCACACTCATTGGCTCAGGGACCCTTCCATCTTGGAAGCCAGCAGCAGCTGGTCCAGTTTTTACTATGGTACCTCCTCCCTGTGGTCCTCTGTCCTGTATCCTCTGGTTCTGACTCTTGTGCCTCCATCTTCTACATTTAAAGGAGCCCTGCCTTGTGGCTCAGTGGTTAAGTGCTGCGCTATTAATGAATGGTTCTATAAGATAAGGCCCGGGTATGTGCTTTTAAAAGGATTAGAGCCAAAAAAAGCTAGAGAACAGTTCGGTCTGTCACATGGGGCTACTCTGAGTCAGAATTCACTCAAGGTGACAGCACTCAGCAAGGACGTCATTGCATTGGGCCCTCAGACGACTCCAAGATAATCTGTTTAAGGTCACCTGATTAGCAACTGCATGCCATCTGCAGCCTTTATTCCCCTTTGCCATGTAGCGTAGTGGTTACGAATCGGGCTGCGAACCTCAAGGTCAGCAGTTCGAAACTACCAGCTGTTCCGTGGGAGAACGATGAGGCTTTCTGCTCCCGTAATGATTTACAGCCTTGGAAACCCTGTGCAGGGTCGCTATGAGTCAGAACGGACTCCACGGCACATACCCACCACCACCATGTCACCTGATGTATTCATAGATTCCAGGGATCAGGACATGGACATCTTGGGGGGGGGTTACTATTCTGTTTACCACCATGACGGAACCCTTAGCATGTCTGGGCTGAGTATGTAGAGCTCAGTGCAATGTACGTCTGTCTAGAACCTCTCACCCTCATGAGAGACAAGCTCCCCAGGGAAGGAATTCTGTCTGCTGTGTTCACTGCCGTATCCCAGTGTCTGGCACACAGTAGGCGCTCAGTTTGTGTTCGTTGGATGACTAATTCATTGAGTGGAAGAAAGTTTGAACGTCTCTCCAATAAGGCAGCCAACTTCTTGAGGACAAAATTCTTGTCCGGTTCATCTTGTCTCCCCTCAGTGTCCAAAGGTGGTGGGTGCTCAGTTAGGAAGATGGTGTTGTTGTTGTTGTTGTTAGGTGCTATTGAGTCAGTTCCGACTCATAGCGACCTTATGCACAGCAGAACAAAACACTGCCTGATCCTGGGCCAACCTCACTGTTGTTGCCACACTTGAGCCCATTGGTGCTGTCACTTTGTGAATCCCTCTCACTGGGCTCTTCCCCTGTTTCTCTGACCCTCCACCTTACGAAACATGATATCTGAAGCATGAGAGATGAAGTTTGGTCATCCTGGACTCCAAGGAACACTCTGGCTGCACCTCCTCCAACACAGATCTATTGGTTCTTTTGGCAGCCCATGAGACTTTCAATATTCTCCTCCAACACCATAACTCAAACGCATCAATTCTTCTACAGTCTTCCTTATTCACTGTCTAGCTTTCACATGCATATGAGGTTACTGAAAATACCATGGCTTGGGTCAGGCGCACCTTAGTCCTCAAGCTGACATCTTTGCTCTTCAACACTTTAAAAAGGTCTTGTGCAACAGATTTGCCCAATGCAATACGTCATTTGATTTCTTGACTGCTGTTTCCATGAGTGTTGATAGTTGATCCAAGAAGAATGAAGTCCTTGACAACTTCAATTTTTTCTCCGTTGATAAGAATGTTGTTTATTGGTCCAGTGGTGAGGATTT
Organism: Chrysochloris asiatica; assembly: GCF_000296735.1. Lineage (NCBI taxonomy): Eukaryota > Metazoa > Chordata > Mammalia > Afrosoricida > Chrysochloridae > Chrysochloris > Chrysochloris asiatica. Next base: position 1,664,598 of record NW_006408619.1, on the reverse strand, counting down.
TTCTTTTCTTTACATTGAGATGTAATCCATACTGAAGGCTGTGCTCTTTGATCTTCATCAGTAAATGTTTTAAGTCCTCTTTACTTTCAGCAAGCAAGGTTGTATCATCTGTATATCACAGGTTGTTAATGAGTCTCTGTCCAGTCTTGATGCCACATTTTTCTTCATATAACCCAGCTTCTCAGATTATTTGCTCAACATACAAGTTGAATAAGTATGGTGTAGGGCGGGAGAAAGGGGCCCTAGTGGCACAACAGTTAAGCACTTGGCTACAAACTGAAAGATTGGCCGTCTGAAGGCACCATGGGAGGAAGACCTAGCATTCTGCTTCTGTAAGGTTGTTGTTGTTAAGTGTCGTTGAATCAGTTCTGACTCATCACAACCCTCAATAGGATTTCTAAAGAGTGCACTTAAACCATCAGCCTTGAGATTAGCAGTCTCGTGTTTATCCTACAACACCACACCAGGTACAGCCTGGAAAACCCGATGGAGTACTTCTCCTCTACCACTTTGGTGTCACTATGAGACGAAAGTTGGCTCAGCGGCACCTATCAATGATAACATAGGTGGGGAAAGGTGGGCTCACCACCAGGTGGTCTTGCTGGGAGTCATTTCCTTGATGGATTTGTCACAGCCTATACCCAAATGTCACAGGGTCTCTGTGAGTGTGAATTCACCCCATGGCACTCAACAGCAAGGTTAGAGGTCCTGGTGGCACAATGGTTAAGCGCTTTGCTGCTGACCAAAAGGTTGGCAGTTCAAGCCCACCCAGAGGCTCCATGGGAGAAAGAACTGCAGATCTGCTGCTATAAAGATTAGTGTAGAAAATTCTATGGGGCAGTTCTACTCTATCACATGGGGTTACTGCAAGTCTGAACCCACTCTGGCAGGTAACCAAACACTTCAGCTACTGACAAGGCCGGAGAGCCTCAACCCTGAATGTAAATCAAAACAGACGTCACACTTTTACAGTAGAAGTTCCCAGATGTTCTGTGTTTACAGTGCCCTTAAAAAGCAAAAACCTCTTGCCGTCAAGTTGATTTGAACTCATAGCAAGCCTGTACAGGGTTCTGAGACTTTCAGTCTTTGTGGGCAGGCAGCCTCATGTTTCTCCCATGTAACAGCCAGCGGGTTTGAACCTGTGACTCTGCAGTTAGCAGCCCAACTCTCTCTCAAATGCCCTGATCCCTTTGTCAAATCTCTGGGAAGCCAGATGATTTCTCCAAATGGGCTTGGCCGTCAGAGCAAGGCGTAGACAGAGTCCTGAGAACTGGAGCAGATGTGAGGTCACCTGAGTCCTGGTGAGGTTCGGGGTCACCCCTGCCCCCAGACCCTCTCCCCTGATGCCTTTAGGGGTAAAGCACACTCTGGAAAGAGAAGGAAGGCCTGTGAACCCACCTTTCTTGAAATACATAGAATAGACTCAGAAAGGAGTTTTTCTTAAGAATCTTTTCCACTTTTGTAGGTGAGACTCTAAGAGCTTTATAAATATCAGCTCATTAATAACCTGACCACAACCCTGTGAGGTAGGTCTAATATTGGCCCCATTTTACAGATGTGGAAACTGGGGCATGAGGAGATTAAATACTTTGCTCATTGTTCACAGAACTGGGAAGTGGTACCGCTGGGTACCACTGTACTGTCCCACTTCACACTGTGCCTTGTGGTATGTTTTAGGGGAGTGAAGAAACCTGTCCTTAGATCCTGGCTATGCAGCTTTTTAACTGTACTTTGGGGGTGAACGCCGAGATTTGGCTTTTCTGCTGTGAAATGAGCGCATTAAGCTTCCCTTCATGGTCCCTGGAAGGATTACAGGAGATGACATGTGCAAAGCCCAGCACACACAGTAGTTGATGCTTCAGGAATTTAAGAGGAGGGTCCCTTCATGTTTCCCTCCTGGGTCTGCAGAGCCCTTCTTCTCCCGGATCACTCACACACGGCAGACAGTAGAGGGCAGCATCGGGCTGCTGAGGAAGAGTCTTTCCCGGGTCTGGAGGCACTTGCTGCCTTACACAGGGATCTTGTTTCTTAGTACCAGAGGATGCATTTCTTGCTCAGAACGTTTAAAATGGTTTTGCTAAAGAAGTAAGAACGCAATCAAAGCCTGACAGGATGAATCTGAAGGCAAGCCGAGGAAGCAAATCCAGAAGTACCGTTCTGTGAGATCATCTTAACCTGTTTTACACTCCCTCAGGGAAACCATTCCGCAAAGACCCAATGATACGCCCTCACCACTGCCCAGTTGGAGTTGCTACCCTAAGATATCTCTGAAGTGAAGAGGGGCACCACGCCCCCACGTCTCTACTAATGGATTGTCACTTGAAGAATATTCGATTACAGGTTTTGCTGCTAGAGATTCATTTTGAAATCTTTCTAAGGAGGAACCACTCAGACCCACGGAGGATTTTGAGTGAGGGGAAAACTAAATGCCCTTCCTGTTTGTTACTGGGTCCAATCAAGTATCTTTGGGGACTGGGTTGAACTCTGTCCTATCAATGAGAAAACCAGGATCCCAAAGGCTTGGTGTTTTAGAGAAGGGGACCTGAGAAGGGGCTGGATGGGGAGGCCGTCTGGGTGCAGGGTGTCCCAGCCTTCAGCACCCATCCAGCCCTGCTGGTGTCTTGTGGACAGCAGTTGTCAGTATCTCAAGGCATAGCCTTACATCTGCTATGTCACATCCTGGCTCTTCATTATAATTTTTGAATTTAGCTGTAGGTAGTTGTAGCATCCTGTCTCTCACGCACGCCCATTTCTTTTCGTTCTGAGCAGGCAGTTTTCTTGATGGGCTGTCCATCTTTGGAGTGTCTGCAACTCTGACTGGTGGTTCACCTCAGCCTGCAGCTTAGGTAGGATTTTCCTGGACGCACAGGCCTCATCTGTCTGCCTTTGGGGCTTTGCTTACATTGTTGTTGTGTAAGTGCTGTTGAGTCAATTCTGACTCATAGCAACCTTGTATAGGGTTTCCGAGGAGCAGCTGGGGGGTTTGAACTGCCGACCTTGTGATTCACTGTCCAGTGCTGATCCGACAGCGCCACACCAGGAGTCCTGTTCTTATGTTGGTGGTGGTGGTTGTGTGCCATGGAATCGGTTCCGACTCAGAGTGACCCTGTATAGAGTTTCTGCCCTGTGTACAGTTTCTGAGGCTGTAGATCTTTACCGGAGCACAAAGCTCCTATGGAACAGATGGTAGTTTTGAACTGCCGACCTTAAGGTTAGCAGCCCACCTCGTAACCACTAAGCTCTTTAGATGGGAACTCTCCACTTCCCCAGCCCTTTCTCACCATCTCTTCCTTCTAGTTTCCTCCACCCAGGGGATGAAGGCCAAGACTAATTCTGCCCTATGCCTAACCCCACTCTACTAAAGATCCTCTCCCCGCAATTCTAGCCACTGCTTGGAAGAGTTTCATTTCCAAAACACTTTTCTAATGACATCTCCAAACATTCTCAACTTAGTTGGGTCATCTTAATCTAAACCCAGCACCCTGCTGTCCAATCTCTTCCCATTCATAGCGACCCTATAATCAAAGTTGAATTGTTTGTTCTGGATTTCTAGGCCGTAAACCCTTACAGGAATACACAACCTCCTTTTTCTCAACTGGTGGGTTTCTCAACTGGTGGGTTTGAACTGCCAACTGTGTGATTAGCAGTCTAACATTTAACTTTCTGCAAACCAGGGTTTTTTTAATCTTTAAGTTATGAAAAAAGAGACCTAATATCACAACGTGACTACTGCTGCCCTCCGTAGTGATGTGTTTTCAGTCTGTGGATTGAGGATCTCTGACTGGGTGTTGTTGTTGTTGTTAGGTACCATCGAGTCGGTAATGACCCATAGCTACCTTTTGCACAGCAGAACGATACACTGCCCGATCCTGGGCCAACCTCACTACTTTTGCCATGCTTGAGTCCATTGATGCTGCCACTTGGCCAATCCATCTTGTTAGGGGTCTTCCACTTTTTCTCTGACCCTCCACCTTACCAAACATGATATCCTTCTCCAGTGACTGTTCCCTCCTGACAACATGTCCGAAGTATGAGAGATGAAGTTTAGCCATCTTGGCCTCCAAGGAGCACTCAGGCTGCATTTCTTCCAAAACAGATCTATTGGTTCCAACATTTTGAGACACTTGAACTTCTAGATCTCATCACATCACGGGGCAGGATTTTACTGAAGGTGGAGTTGAGCCCCATTTCTGTGATATAAAAACCAGTTGCCATCAAGTTGATTTCACCTCATGGTGACCATGTGTGTGTCCGAACTGTGCCCAACAGGATTTTCAGTGGTGTTTGGAGATAGATCGCCAGGTCTTTCTTACAAGGTACCTGTAAGTAGACTCAACCCCTCAACCTTTGAGTTACTAACTGAGTGTATTAACAATTTACACCTCTCAGGGACATCCTCTCTCCGTTCCTCTTTTCAGCAAACAACGCCCCTTGCAGGGAGTCTTCAAGTGATTGCTGTGGGTTCTGGGGTCCTGTCTGTAAGATGGGAAGATACCCCTTCCTTCAGTGGGGATAATATAAACCATTTGGGTTCCTTCTCTACAATTCAACTTATTGTTTTTGGTTTTGTGTTCTTTTTTAAATTTGCCAATTCAATGAGCCCTGGATTTTTAACTGTTTGGTTCACTGCTGAATCCCTGAGCACTCAGCTAGTGCTTGGCACATAGATGGCACTCAGTAAAGACTGAACGTAAGGACAGGTTTCATGATGACATCACCACGAAAGCACAGAATGGGTCAGACCAACCCTGAGAACAGGTGGCAGAGGATTCGGCGTGGTGCTGGTGTGAACCGCGAGCCAGCCATCTGGCCCTCTGCTTGCTTGGAATGCTCCTTCCATTACCTGTCCCCGCTCTTATTTCTCAATCTTTAAAACCTAAAAAACGGTCGGGAAATAGCTCAAAAGTCGAGACCCAATTAAGTGGAGACAGCCCAAGGATTTTAGTTTGGGCCCAGTACCATTCCCTGACTGATTCAAAAGGTTTGTGGAAAACTCCAGGTTCTATGTCCATCTGAAAGGAGCTCTGGCAGTACCATGGGGTACGAATGGGCTGCTAACTGAGAAGTGGGCAGTTCAAACCCACCAGCCTTTCCTCAGGAAGAAGATGAGGCCATTGACTTCCGTGACGATTGTTGTTGTTAAGTGCCGTTGAGTTGGTTCCAACCCTATTGTATAGGGTTCTGAGGAGAGTTTGGGGAGTTGGAACCGTTGACCTTGTGGGCAGTGCTTATCTTACAGCGAGCACCATGGCAGGACTCCTCATCAGTCTCACAGCCTCAGAAACCACATGGAGCAGTTCTGTTGTACCCCGTGGGTCCAGAGGAGTCAGGTTGATGGCCCGACCCAGAGCCAACATCTCCCCAAGGCTGATGGAAATGGTCAAGAGCAACAATGGCTTCAAAGTGGGGCTGGAATTCAAATGAACAAATATCTGATTCAATATTCCCAAAGTATACAGTTATGTCAGCTCTGTCATTTGTTACATTTTCAACTAATTTCAGTACATTTGAAATCATTTGTTGCTTAATTTTTTTCCTCACTTCACAAGAATTCCTGAGTTTGCAAATGTGTTGAGCAATCTTAACTAACCATAAATTAAATGAATTACATGGAGTCAAATACATATAAAATCACAATGACAAATAACCTTTTTAAAATGTTTGTGACAAAGGAGATTTAATTATGATTCAAACTTGCTTCACAGCATGCAAGGTAGAGGCCTAGCTCTATGAATTCCTGTGTAATGTATGAAGATCAGTCAAAAAAGATTGTTATAAAATCACGAAACCTTTATCAAGAAAAAGTATCAAAATATGAAGCTATTGTTTCTTGACATATCCTTAACCTGGTATGGTGCTGTAGGATAAGCACTAGACTACTAACTACAAGGTCGGTAGTTCAGATCCACCAGTCAGTCACTCCAGGGAAACCCTGCATATAGAGTTGCTGTAAGTCAGAACTCCATGGCATTTAACAACATATACTTGTGAAAGTGGTAGTTACCCTTCCCCAAAGAATTCTGTGCTCTTCAGTGTACACCACCTCAAAACGACAGTTTGGGCATCCTCCAGTCATGTTCTTTTTTAAGTGTTCTATAAGTTTGGGGAGTAAAAGTAAGTATGAAGCATCAGGATCAAGGCCTTAAGGTAAACACAATAAGGTTTCCCATGAAACTACCTCACAGAATGGCAAGTACAATGTCATGGTGAAAAAAAGTCCTTGGCACAACTTTCCTGGACATTTTCTCACTAATGCAGTTTTCAAATGAAAACAAAACATATTCATAATCATTTCCATGATCACTTCATGATCATGTTCATGATCACTTCCATGATTATCCTCTTTTCTTTGAGAAAATCTACCAAGATTTGGAGTCTCAGAAAACAGTCACCATAACCTATTTGCCTTGAATTTAACGGGTCCTGCAGATCCATTCAGAAACCATGGTTTGAATTGGAGAGCAAACCCAATTAGACTTTTGGCATCCAGGAGTGGCTGTTGTTGTTGTTATGTGCTATGGAGTCAGTTCTGACTCATAGCGACCCTGTACAGGGTTTCCGAGCCTATAAATCTTTATGTGAACAGAAAGCCTCATCTTTCTCCCATGGAATAGCTGGTAGCTTTGAACTGCTGACCTTGAGGTTAGCAACCCGATTTGTAACCACTACGCTACTGTGAGTTAATGTACTGACCTGCAAAGTCACTTTGAACTGTAAGGTGAGTGGTTCAAGCTCACCAGTCTCTCCTTGGAAACTTTATACAGGGTCAATATGGGTCAGAATTGACTCAACAGCACTTCACAACAACAAAATTAGACTTTTGCAGTCCTGGTGTGGCACTGTGGGATAATTCACTAGCCTGCAAAGTCACTTTGAACCATAAGCTTGGCGGTTCAAGTTCACCAGCTGCTCTTTGGAAACCCTATACGAGGTCTCTATGGGTCAGGACCAACTCAACAGCACTTAACAACAACAACAATGAGACTTTGTTGTTGCAAAATGCCAGTGAGTAGGTTGCAACTCATAGCTACTCTGTGTAGGGTTTCCGGGAGCAGCTGGTAGGTTTCAACTGCCGAACCATCAACCTTGTAGTTCACAGTTTAGTGCTGATTCTCCAGTGCCACAACAAAGTAAGACAGATATATTACTGAGAGCTCTGTCTGCAGCCGTCCACTTAACATAGAAACATGTCTAAACATGCTTTGTTTGAAATAAACCTTTGCACATATGGGCTTGAATCCTAGTAGCAATACTTGTTGACTCACCCCACGTCCTGTGCTTCAGTAGCGTTTCGCAAAATCAGAAGTACCAGCTTTCTTCCTCTAGAATTTTTTAGACAAATTCCTATAATGCTCTTGGTGTGCTCAAGACATTTCATCTGAGCAACACCAGATAACTTCCAGGAACTTTGATGAGTGTCCTCTTTCAAAGGTCTTTGCTATTTTATCTAACCTTTGTTTCATTTTCTTCTTTCAGGAATCCTGTTCACGATGCTGGTATTTGGACCAGCCTGTGGATTTATCCTGGGCTCTTTCTGTACCAAAATCTATGTGGATGCTGTCTTCATTGACACAGGTAAGGATTGCATCTGAGTAGTTAGTCATCACAATCAGCATTTCCTATCCTCATACAGGAGACTTCAGCCTGTAGGTTATAGAACCTTCCTACAACCTTAATGCAGCCACTTCTGTAACCGGTTGGTATCTGTGATGGAAAGAAAAAGACATTGGTTCAGAAGACCTCGATTCACGTTTGAGTCCTGGTGTGGCACTGTGGATTAATGAACTGGATTGCAAAGTCATTTTGAACCATAGTTCAGCGGTTCAAGCTCACCAGCTGCTCCCCGGAAACCCTATACAGGGTCTCTGTGGGTTGGAATTGACTCGTTGGCACTTCACAGTAGCAGCAATACCTAACAAAAGGTGAAATAACCTTCTAGGCTTGATTTTTACCCCTACAATTTGCATTTTCCTAGTCTGTAAATTAACGATGACAACAGTTATATGAGTGGGCTTCAAAAAGTTTGTGGAACAATTCCATTATGTTTTAATTCCATGTCTCCACAAACTTTTTGTAGCTACAGTTCAACCCCCCCCCCGCGAGACCCTTCCAAGAAAGAACTAATAAAAGAAGTGAATAAGAGGATTGATGTGGAAAAGCCTGCCATTTACATCCATTTACTGAACTTTGGCTCATTAATCTCTCTGGAGATCTCATTTCCTAAGCTATAAGTTAGAGCATGTAATTTGGAAATAAGAGTCTGAATGAGTTCATCGAGACAGGATATTTGAAAACCCTTCTTGTTGTGATGGTCTTTGCAAGGAGGTATTCTCTACCACAAAACATTTTAAGGAAAACATCTGTGTTCTTAGCAGAAAGAACAGATGTCTGTCTCCTACTGCCCTGGTTCTTTCCCACCCATGATTCTACAACTCAACATAGCATTGGTCAAGATGGGCTAGGTTCTATTATGGTAAACACAGTCCCCCAAAAGTGGTTTTACACAGCATAAAAGTTTAATTTGGGGTCATAGTACTTACCCACCACAGGTTGGTGGTTTTGAGGAACATGAGACTTGGTTTATTACTCTGGGATCCTAGTTCACAAAAGTTTCATCCTGACGCTTTGCTTTAGAAATATAGGAAACTTAATAGTGACAAATTTCACACCGGCTCCTGAAACTTCTTCTCAGAAATGACCACGTGGTTTCCACTCATGCTGCCTGGGCCATGAAGCACAATCATTTTCTGTACTGCACAACAAACTGCTCAAACCTTACGAGTCCCTGGGAGAACTAACTGAAAAAGTTGGCAGTTCAAACCCACCCAGAGGGTTTGAGCATCGTTCTCCTTTCTCAGAAGACAAGACTGTTAACCTGCTTCCTAATGACAACAGCCTTGAAAACAACCCTAGAGAGCAGTTCCACTCTAACATGTGGTTGCCATGAGTCATAATTGACTTGCAGGCAACTGCTAACTATTTGTTGCTATTGTTGTTCTTAGGGGCCATCAAGTCAGCACCAACCCTCTGCACAACAGAACGAAACACTGCCCGATCCTGTGACAACCTCACAATGGTTGCCAAGCTTGAGCCCATTGATGCTGCCACTTTGCCAATCCATCTCATTGGGGGTCTTCCTCTTTTTCACTGACCCTCCACCTTACCAAACATGATATCCTCTGATCATTGGTCCAAAGTACCAGAGACGAAGTCTGGCCATTTTGGCTTCCAAGGAGCACTCTGGCAGTACTTCTTCCACAAACATTGGTTTGTTCTTTTGGTAATATTTTCCTCCAACACCATAACTCAGGTTTTTTTTCTGCAGTCTTCCTTATTCACTGTCCAGCTTTCACACACATATGAGGTTATTGAAAATACCATGTCTTGGGATCAGGTGCACCTTAGTCCTCAAACGGACATCTTTGCTCTTCAACACCTTTAAAGACCTCTTTAAAAGGTCTTGTGCAGCAGATTTGTCTAATGCAATACATCGTTTGATTTCTTGACTGCTGCTTCCATGAGCATTGATCTTTGACAACTTCAATCTTTTCTCCATTGATATGGATGTTGTTTATTAGTCCAGTGGTGAGGATTTTTGTTTTCTTTACATTGAGGTGCAATCCAGACCTAAGGATGTGGTCTTTGATCTTCATCAATAAGTATGTTAAATCCTTTTCACTTCAGCAAGCAAGGTTGTATCATCTGCATATCGCAGATTGTTAATGAGCCTTCCTCCAATCCTGATGCCATGTTATTCTTCATGTAATCCAGCTTCTCGTATTGTTTGCTCAGCATACTGATTTAATAAGTATGGTGAAAGAATATAACCCTGGTATACACCTTTCCTAATTTTAAACCATTCAGTGTTCCCTCATTCTGTTTGAACAACTGCCTCTTGGTTTACATACAGGTTCCTCATGAGCACAATTAAGTGTTCTGGAATACTCATATTTCGCAATGCTATCCATAGCTTCTCATCATCCACACAATCGAAAGCCTTTATGTAGTCAGTCAGTAAAGCACAGGTAAACATATTTCTGGTGTTCTCTGCTTTCAGCCAAGATCCAGCTGATGTCACCAATGATATCCCTCATTCCATGTCCTCTTCTGAGTCCGGCTTAAACCTTTGTAAGTTTTCTGTCAATGTATGCTAGCAGCCATTTCTGTATTATCTTTAGCAAAATTTTACTTGCATATATTAATGATACTGTCCGGTAATTTCCTCATTCTGTTGGGTCACCTCTCTTTGGAATAGGAACAAATACAGATTTCTTCCAGTCAGTTGGCCAGCTAGTTGTCTTCCAGATTTCTTGGCATAGATGAGTAAGTGCCTTCAGTGCCTCCTCAGTTTGTTGAAAGATTTCCATTTCTATTCCATCAGTTCCCGGTGCCTTGTTCTTTGCCAGTTCCTTCAATGTGCCTTGGACTTCCTCCTTCAGTATCATTGGCTCTGGATCATATGCTACCTCTTGAAATGATTAAGCATGAAATATTTCTTTTTGGTACAGTGACTCTGTGTATTCCTTCCATTTTGTTTTTTTCATGCTTTCTGCATTATTCAATAGTTTGCCCATTGTTGTAAAGTGCTGTCAGGTCGTTTCCAACCCATAGCAACTTGTATAGGGTTTCCAAGGAGTGGCTGGTAAGCTTGAACTGCCAACCTTGTGGTTCAAATCGACTTTGCAGTCCAGCACATTAACCCATGGCGCCACACCAGGACCTTTCAATATTGCAAGTCGAGGCTTAAATTTATTCTTCAGTTCTCTCAGCTTGAGACATGCCGAACGTGTTCTTCCCTTTTGGTTTTCTACCTCCAGGTGTTTGCACATTTCATTATAATGTTTGACTTTGTCTTCTCAAGGTATCTATTTTCTATTCAGCTCTTAAATTTGCTTTAGCATCTCTACGTTAAAGAACAAGTTTTAGAGTTTCTGCTGACATCCACTTTGATCTTTTCCTTCTCTCTTGTCTTCTTAATGACTTTTTGCATTCTTCCTGTATGATATTCCCACAGCTTTTCTGGCCTTCGGTTAACACAAGAAACCTTTATTGCCTCATGGTGTTTTCTTCGGTGAATCTTCTGTCTAAGAGCAGCTAAGTTTGAACTTCTGGCCTAGACCTCTCAGGAGACGACAGTCAAGATGGTGACCCAGTCCCAAGACTTACCTGAGGGAGTCAGGAAGGTAGACTTACCCTTCTAAACTCACTCACATGCAGATCTGGGAAGATGTCTTTCCAAGGTCATTCTCATGAACCTCTCTTCATGAGAACTGACCTGCCCAGGTGCCAGTGGTCCATCAGAGTATAACATCATCTCAGAAGTCACATCTCACAACTTCTGCTGCACCTGGTTTCTTACAAGTTGGATCGTTTTTTCCAGTCCTCATTCAAGACTCAGGAAGGCATTAAATAAGGAGGGGCGGGATTCATCGGGAGCCATGGTAGACACCGACTACCACTCGCTCATGGTCGCTAAAGGAGAACGGTGCATGTCTGCACAGCTCAGTGAGTGCAGAAGTCACGGCTTCTATCTCTGAATACGGAGTGCAGGAAGCCATTGTCGCACCCCCACCCCCACCCCCATGCCGATCTATTCTGAGGATCAATACGAACTCTGCTTCCTGGGGCCTCCATCCATCATCTGTCTCGACAGTGCTAAATTTACTAATTCACCCCAAAGAAATAATGTGGTTTTAAATCCAATCAAGTCACTTTGTGATTCACTCCATTAATCCCACTGATATATTTACTTGTAGCTAATGATGTTACAAATTTCCAAGTGGAAAACAAGAAATCGGATGCAAGCTAATTTATATATTCCTTTAAAGTGCAGCATCTGTGCAGGTGGTGAGTGAGGGCAGTTGTTGTCCAACGGTGGGCTGGCACGTTGGACCCTGTGCATAGTGAGTGGGTGGGTGGGGGTGGGCTGGTGGCTCAGCATAGTCAGACGCAGCTGCCGCCTTTTGTGTTAGGAAACACAGGACATCCACATGCAGCACAAAACAAGACTGGTCCAAGGGGCTTGGGCAGGTCAGTATCCAGTGCAATGGGGCCAGCCAGGCAGGAGACCCCAAGTAACCACCAAGTGACCAGTGCTGACTCCGTTGACTCAGGACCCAGATTGCTAGGGATTACCAGGGTGTTAGGGTCCTTGGATGATGCACATAGTTTGCACTGGAGCTCTGCTGTGGTGTTGTAAGATAAACACTGGGCTGCTAGCTGCAAGGTCAGCAGTTCAAACCCACCGGCTGCTCCTCGGAAACGCTGTACAGGGTGGCTGTGAGTTACTTATTCCACAGCACTTAACAACAACCACCGAAAGGTCTGAGGTTCAGACTCACCCAGCAGTGCCCCAGAAGGCAGGCCTGCCAATGCTTCTGTAAAAAGTTGTTGTTGTTAAGTACCGTGGAGTCAGTTCCTACTCATAGCGACCCTGCGCAGGGTTTCCGAGGCTGTAAATCTTTGTAGGAACAGAATGCCTCATCTTTCTCCCACGGAACTGCTGGTAGTTTCGAACTGCTGACCTTGAGGTTGGCAGCCTGACTCGAAACCACTACGCTACCAGAGTACATCCAAGCAAATCCATGGAGCAGTTCTGCTTTAAACCACATGGCATTACCATGAGTTGGAATTTACTAGACAGCCGTGGTTTGGGTTGTTTGGGCATCAGGGAACTTACAGAATATCAGAGTCAAAATGAACCTCACCTTTGACTGTCTTCCACCTTTTCCATTTTTCTAATGAGGAAACAGCCTCAGAGAGGGCAAGGGGTCTACCCAATGGGTGTCTGTATCTAGGCTAAAACCCATCTAGGCTGCAACCACATCATAATTCCCTCCTGAGAATAAAACAGTATCTTTTCTCAGTGCCTGGAAGGCCCACAGGGCATAGAGAGGGTGTAGTGGCCCACTCACAGGGATCCCCTCAGCCTGGAATGACACCCTGCTCTATTCTGGTCAGTGTCTTTCCCCAGACAACCTCTCATGGTTGCAGAGTCTTTATCCATGAATCCAGGCTTCCTTGGCTATGCGATGCGTTCGAGTGTGTAAGACAGATGGGTGCCTCTGAGTTCTGTTCCCAGCATCTTGTTCTTGGCACCGCCCCCTGATGAGCTGATAGCAGACTTCCCCATCTGTTTCTGGGAATGCAAGCACTGGACACTGTGAGTCACAGCCTTTGTTTGCTTCCTAAGGGACTTGACTGTGAGGCGTGGCGCTACTCTTTGCCACTAGAGAGCAGACGAACACAATACGCAGGGAGTCAGACACAGAATTCTCATTTCCAGCACTGTTCACCTGCCAGTCTTGTGACTGAAACATGTCCCTGTCTGTGAGTGCATCTGGGATATAGTTTGAGGAAGCCCACTGCCATTGAGTCGAGTCTGACCCATAGTACCCCCCGTATAGGGTTTCTGAGGCTGTAAATGTTGTGTTGTTGTTGTTAGGTGCCATAGAGTCAGTACCGACCCATAACAACCTTATGCACAGCAGAACGAAACACTGCCTGGTCCTGGGCCAACCTCACTACTGTTGCCACGCTTGAGTCCATTGATGCTGCCACTTGGCCAATCCATCTTCTCGTTGGGGGTCTTCCTCTTTTTCTCTGACCCTCCACCTTACCAAACATGATACCGTTCTCCCTTGACTGGGCCCTCCTGGCAATATGTCCAAAGTATGAGAGACGAAGCTTGGCCATCTTGGCCTCCAAGGAGTACTCTGGCTGCACTTCTTCCAAAATGGATCTATTGGTTCTTTTAGAAGCCTATGGCACTTTCAATATTCTCCTCCAACACCACAACTCAAAAGCATCAATTCTTCTACGGTCTTCCTTATTCACTGTCCAGCTTCTGCAAGCATATAAGATTATATGGTGAAAGAATATAACCCTGTCTCACACATTTCTTAATTTTAAACCATTCAGTGTTCTCATGTTCTGTTTGAACAACTGCCTCTTGGTCCATAGACAGATTCCTCATGACCACAATTAAGTGTTCAGAAATACTCATAGTTCACAATGTTGTCCATAGCTTGTCATGATCCACACAATTGAAAGCCTATGCATAGTCAATAAAGCACAGGTAAACATCTTTCTGATATTCTCTGCTTTCAGCCAAGATCCATCGGACATCAGCAATGTAAATCTTTAGGAGAGCAGAAAGCCTCCTATTTCTCCTGAGGAACAGCTGGTAGGCTTAAACCACAGACCTTGTAGTTAACAGTCCAATTTAAATCCTATAACAACACCATAACTCCTCTATTTTGATTGTAAATCCTTTCAGGATGACAGCTGTCTCTTCCTCACCTAGTTAAACAGAGACCCTCTTTAGGGCTGCCCACCCTGTGTATGGCATTTTAAGCATGACTCTCTAGGTGCCCTGCACACAGCCACCTGGGTGGGTCCTGGGAGACATGGAGAAGGCTATATGCGTCCCCAGGTGGCCTCATAGTGGAGGAAGCAGCAGGGTCAAAGGCAGAGGCCACTGCGGAAGCCTGGTTGTCATCTTTGAGTGGACGCGGCGGGGATGCTGAGAGGTGGCTGGTCCCAGGCACTGGCAGGTATGGTGGATGAGATCCACAGGCCCCTCTGGCCACACCTAGATGTGGGATTCAGAGGTGGCTGCTCCTTCATCCTCTTCTTAGGAGAAATCGAGTCTTCCTCTGACTCCCAAGGAAAGAGATGATGCTGCCTCCAGGAGATCTTTTATTTGTTTTTTGTTGTTGTTGTTGTTTTTACTAAGATTTCTATAAATCTATGGCTTAGCTGAGAGCTGTGCCTGGAAAAAGAGGCCCAAGGTAGCAGAGTATGTGTCCCTACCTATGCAAATCAACAAACCTTACCTTTTGTGTTTATTAAAGGAGGAGTACTAATATCTGCCATGATTGGAGCTCTCATTAAGACATTGCCTTTATCACTTCATTTGAACTAAACATTCCAGTGGAAGGTCCGCCCTCTCCTCATTTCACAGAGGAGGGGTTACAATGCAGCCATGAAGAGTTCCAGCTTTCTTCTGTTTTCCAGGAAAACCCAACTGCTAGGAAAGGACCTCATGCTGGGTAAAGTAGAAGACTTAATCAAATCAAGGACAATCATCAATGAGATGGACTGACGTGATCCCCACAGGAATGGGTTCCATCACAAAGATGACGCCGGGCTAGGGCATGTTACAGTCACCGTGTACCTATGACCATGGATTTGACAATACGCAAGGATGAGGCCAACCAGCAACAGTAGGAGCTGAGGTTCTGGAATTAGACCTTGTTTGAATCTCAGCTGAGTCCCTTATAACCTGTGTGATCTTGGGTGCAGAAGTCCTGTGAGTGGAGTGTGAGTTAATCACATAAAACACTTCTCACGGAGCCGAATATATAGAAGTGATTACACAATAGACATCAGGTATTCTGAAAACCGCTTATGTTGCCTCTTGTCCACAGTGGGTCAGAGACAGAGCAAGAATTCAAACCCCAGGCTTGTTTGGATCCATAGCCCCACTCTTAGTGAAGCAACTTGCTTCCATGGAAACTCTCCAGGAATTTGGCCAGAAGGCTGTCCCCTTCCATGTGCAAGGCCTTGCTATGATGACCTGGGCCGGCTGGCTACAACCTCCAAGCAGATCTGCCCTAACGTGCACACTAACTGGCCCCACAGACAGCATTTGCAGCTGGAACAAAATACAGCCGTCTGTTTGCTTCATGAGAAAGGTCAACAGGCTGAGAGCCTCCAGCTCTGCCACTTTGAGGGCTGGGGGTTGTTGCCAGCTCCCTTCCTGCTGGAGTAATTAGCCCAGTGGCCGGCATCCTGCTCTTTCCACACTGCCAGCCATTTTCAGCCCCTCTTGGTTCAATTAAAATTTGTAACTTAATGATACTCTTGGAATTCTTGAGTCCCATAGCCAAAGTTCCACAAAATTGGCCAAATAAATAGGAAAATGAACGAAAAAAGAAAGAAAGAAAAAGTGTCCAGAGATCCTTAGTCCCTTATTCTTCAGCATGGTCCTGGAAGAAGCGCTCAGTGACCTCAGTTGGCCCTTCTCCTGGGTGGGTGGGTGGGTTAGTTTTAAATTGGTTTAACCATGTTCTCAGTGACTTTTTATTTTGACCCTAAAATGGTAACAGACCTTGGAAACAGTTGGAAATCCCAATGGGCCTCATAGGTGTGCTTGGCTTTCAACAGACAGCAAACGACTGTCAAGAACTTGACCATTTTACCCAACAAAATCACTCTGAAAGTTGGATTCCAAGAGTGGACATGTTGGGAAAATGGGTCCGGTGGAGAAGGAAACCTTTCTCAACCTATAGATGTCTGTGCAAAGCCAGGCTCAATGTGACCGTGTTGTGACAGGTAGACTTCCCCATTGTCGGTGTACCCAAGGTATAGTTCCTCTGACTGCCCGGGTGTTCCCGATCTTCTCCTTAGCCCGCACGCAGTCTCCCAAGCATGAAACAGCAACTTTTCTCAGTGTCTAGAATGACCAACTGGTAAATTTGTTGTTAACCTACTGTATGGGGCAAATCTTCTGCAAAAGACCTCTTCAAAGTGCAAAGAAGCAAAGATGCTACTTTAAGGTCTAAGGTGTATCCAGCCATATTTTCAATCACCTCACATACATGAGAAAGTTGGACAATGAATAAGAAAGCCAGAGGAAGCCGTGATAACTTTGAATTATGGAGTTGGCAAAGAATATTGAATAACCAAGAACTGCCAGAAAAACAAACCAATCTGTCTTGGAAGAACAACCAAAAATGTTCCTTAAAGGCAGGATGGTGAGACGTCATCTTACATACGTTGGACATACTATCAGATGAGGCAGTCCCTGGATAAGGACATCATGCTTGGTAAAGGAGAGGGTCAGTGAACAAGAGGGAGACCCTCAATGTGACAGGTGGACACAGTGACAATCACAGTGGACTCAGATGTAGTTGTGAGGACGGTGCAGTACCAGCCAGTGTTGTGTCCTGTTGTACAGAGGGGTTGACGTGAGTTGTAAACCGCGCAACAGCAGTTTGTCATGCTGTGGTGGCCTGTAGGTTGCTGTGAGGCTGGAAGCCATATGCCCCTGGTATTTCAAACACCAGCAGGGTGGTCCATGATGAATAGGTTTCAGTGGAGCATCCAGACTGAGACATACTAGGAAGGGCCTGATGATCTACTGTTAGCAGTTAGCCCACGAGAAAGAACTCTGTGGCTCACAGCAGATACTGTCTGGTGTCGTGCGGAGGATGAACCCTGAGATTGTAAGACACTGCAGAAGCAACCACAGTGGCCTAAACATCCCAACCATCATGGAGAGGACCCACGAGTAGGCGTGCTTCGTTCTCTTAAGCATGGGATTGCCAGGGACCAGTGCAGACTCAACAACAGGCAGATGACTAGAAGGGGTTAACCCAGTCCCCTCATAGTCCCCTGAAGCAAACAGACCTGTGCTCAGCCTGTGCCCCACCCCATTCTGTTCAACATCTTTCTTCCTCTAAATCTCTAAATTTATTTGCAATTTAACGCATCGAAGTAAATGAAATTCGATGGGGCCTTTTGACTCTGTTTATATAGGCTTGCCAGGACTCAGAATCGACTTGACAACATCTAGTAACTATGGAGGCATGGCGTGGCGCGTAAGATAAGTGCTCGACTGTAAGGTCGGTGGCTTAGACTCACCAGCCGCTCCTCAGAACCTTACACAGGGTCTCTCAATGCCACTTTAACAATAACATCAAGTAAATGAGACAGATTGATAGTTTTCAGTTTTGTTCCGGGCATCTTACTGACAGCAGCCTTCACCAAAAGGCAGAAACAGTGGTCATTTATTTTTAAGGTCAAGTCACTAACTAGACTCAGTAGTAGTTTTACTACCACAGGCCTCTTTAGAAGCTCTATTCTGAAAGTACATGGGTGGCTCTGAGTCAGAATCAACTTGACAACACTTAACAACAACTACAAACCTTTTGTCGACTCTTGGTGTGGCGTTGTAAGATCAGCCCTGGACTATGAACCACAAGGTTAGCAGTTCAAACCCACCAGCTGTTCCTTGGAACCCTATACAGGGTCGCTGTGAGTCGGATTCGACTCGGTAGCACTTAACAACAAGAAGCCACTTGTGCTAGTCAGAATAAGCTGGGTCATGCTGTGGTAACACATAGCTCCTAGTGTCCGGGGACTTACTGTAATGAGGGTGTATTTCTTGCTGATGCAGTTTATCCGGTGCAGGGCAGCAGATTTTATTCACTGTCATCTGTCAGGACCCAACTTCTGTGTCACGAAGGCAGGGGAAAGAACATGAGAAGTCATGTACAAGCTCATAAATACCTTCACATGAACTGACACATGTCACCTCTGCTCACACTTCACACCTGCCTTCACAGAGTAAAGCAGTTCATCCTCCTTGTCCCCAGAGGATGAGGAGACCTGAATGTCGACAGCATGTACATCTGTCATTGCCATGCTCTGTCTTTCTGCATAAAGAAATCTCCTACATCCTCAGTAATACTAGAACAGAATGCCTTATAAATATACGGTTTGTTGTTAGTGGTTTCTGGGTGGCACAAATGGCTAACATGCTTGGCTGACAACGGAAAAGTTGACAGTTGGAGTCTACCCAGAAGCAGCTTGGGAGAAAGGCCTAGAACTTCCAAAAATTCAGCGCAGCTCCATGGTTCACATGAGTCACCATGCTGTAGAACTGGCTTGATGCCAACTGTCTTTGTTGAGACTGTTGGGGAGACAGGTAGAGAAGGGAAGTACCCCAGAAAAGAGACTTCTTAGTCTAGTTTTCCACAGTGATAGTCTGCTGGCAAGCCACCGAAATCAGACTTCAACTCCATCATGAAGCCTCTCCCATCTTGAGGGCTGCCCATTCCAAAAAGGAGTGCATTCTCCTCAGCATGTCATGTCGCTCTCCCTGACACAGAGCTCTGGGTAATTGAAGTGGAGAACAAAAAAAAAAAAAAAAGAAAAGAAAAATCAATACTTCCCCAAATTGTCAGCCAGCCACACTTTTATGTCTCAAAATCCCACCCTTGACGCTGTCATGCAGAAACCTTCACCCTCCCCTTGCCCAAGATGGCAGCTAGACTTTTGTCCCGCACTGATGGGGTGCCCTACCTTGTCTTACAAATCCATCCTGAGCCAATGTTGACTTTTCCATGCACATACCAGTACCTACAGGGAGCCAGAGGACACATTCCCATCAGCAGCCCCTCTCCCCAGGAAGTGTGCTCACACCAGAGCCATGTCACCCACTTCCTAACTAAAATATGACTTCTACTCGCTACTAATTTTGGTCCCTCAAGTAACTACCGGGTTTCTGTCTTTACTCCCTCACATCTGCCAGCTTTTCAGTTCCTCCTTTAAGAAGCCCATAGTTAGCAGAGGGAGTACCATAGCTCCCTTTTGTCATCCTTTGTTTTCATTCACTGCTTTACAGCAGGTGAAGAAACAGTGACTGATGAAAACATTCCTGCTCAGTAACCCAGGATGTGTGACTTCCTTTCCTCTTCTCCATCTACAGACACATGCTTCTGCGATCAGAGTGCTTCGCCCAGAGCAGAGCTTTTGGTCAAATCCATGTATTGAAATCCCCACCAATAGGAATATATAAGAATAAATAAGAAGAATCCCCTCCTATGAGGAGTCCCGAGGTGGGTTAACATGCTCGGTTGCTGACCAAAAAAGATGGAGGCTTGAATCCACAGAGGCACCTCCAAAGAAGTTTTGGTGACCTACTGTTGGAAAACCAGCATTAAACACCCTAGGAGCAGAATTCAGTTGCCAAGGGTTGGAATTGATTGTGTGGTGACTGGTTGTGCTTGGGTAATCAAGTAGGAAAACTGGCTCTGTTCGGCGCCAGCTCATTCTTGCTCATTCTCTCTCTAATCTTCACCCCTGCTCTAGGTGGGTGCCATCCTTACCAACTAAGGCTTAGGGAGGCAGGATACTTGCTCAGTATCCTGGGCTAGTAAATGGAAGAGCTTGGATTGAACCCCAGACCCTCCAAAGATTACACTCTCTCCTCGTCTCTGTTCAGCGATGTGAAAATGTCTGGTCCCCTGTGTTGTTGTCGTTAAGTTGGTTCCAAACCATAGTGACTGTGTATAGGGTTGCGGAGGAGCAACTGGTGAGCTTGAACCACCAACCTAGTTGTTCCACCAGACTTTGCAGTCCAGCGCATTAACCCACAGTGCCACAAGTGCTTGGCGATTGCTGCTGGGTTCACTGTAAGATCCGTAGGTTAGTTCCCTGGTGCTGCCGTAACAGAAATATCTCAAGTGGGTGGCGTTAAAAGTTCAGAAATATATTTTCTCATAGCTAACTAAGGAGGCTAGAAGTCAAGGCATGGCTCTAGGACAGGGGTAGGGGACCTTTTTTTCTGCCAAAATGTATAACATCATTCATGGGCCATACAAAATTGTCAACTTAAAACTCAGCCTTCTATCGATGGTCAAACATTTAATTAACTACCTAATGGAATCCTGGTGTGGTGCTGTAGGATAATGCAGGTCTGTGGTTCAAATTCACCAGGGGCTCCTCGGAAACCCTATACAGATTCACTGTAAGTTGGAACCCACTCAACGACACTTAACAACAACAGCATGATGGCTAGAAAGATGATTGACTTGGCAGGGCCAGACCAAATGATGTCACAAGCCTTATATGGCCCATGGGCCAGATGGTCCCCACCCCTGCTCTAGGGGAAGACCCTTTCTGGCCTGTTTCACCATCTAGTACCACCATCTTGGCATCCTGTCTCCACCATATGCCTTGTGTATTCTTATCCCTGTGTATTCTCTGTGTAGATTTGTAACTCAGAAGTGATTAGGTTTAGGACTCACCCTTTGTGGCCCTTTAGGATAGGCACTAGACTATGAACCACAATGTTGGCATTTCCAGCCCCCAGCTATTCCTAGGAAACACTGTACAGGGTCACGGAGTTGTAACCCACTCTCAACAGCACTTAACAACAACAATAACTGCCCATGTATGGCCTCCTTAGCATAACATAAAGAAATTCCTTCTTTCTAAATAGGGCTTAAGACTTCAATACATATTTTTAGGGGACACAGTTCAATCCTTCTTAACTGGCTCCAAGATTCAGACCACCAACATCCCGAAAATTGATTACCAGTCGCTGGGCAAGTCGGTGGTTCTAGGCTCATTCACCCAGAGGCCTCCTAGAAACCCCAAACCAACCCTGATGATCTGGTGTACAGCATTGTAGAGCAGTAAGGAGCATGGTTTGGACATCTGAATTCTTGGGCTCCAGTCTTCAACTCTCTGAACTTGGCCCTAATCTTGCCTCAGTCTCCTTATCCAGATAATATGGATAGAAGCACTGACCTTACAGGGTTGTGGGGGCCTTTTTTAAGAAAGCTCACATAGTACCTTGTGCAGAGTGCACTCTGGGTAAAAAAAATGGCTGACATCACCACTACTGGGAGAGCGGTTTATAAACAGTGAAGTGCTTGCCTTGTGTCTGTCTGTCCATCCTACAGTACTGCCCATCTCAGGCCAAGGTGCCATTGCCTTGCCCGTGCCTCCAAGAGTCTCTTTCTGGGCTCCGTGGGCAAGGGTGTACCATCAAAGAGACATTTCTAGTGGTTCATCTGGGAGTGTAAGTGTGTGAGACAGCTGGAGAGAGAGAGAACAATCTACCCAGAGGCAGAACTATAGCTGACGACCTCAGGACTTCAGCTGACACATTCGAGAAATGGTATAGTGCAAGGTGGCCAAGCCACATGCATGTCTCCTTTAAACCCAGGAATCTACCACAGAGCATTTTGATAGAGGGCTGGCCCCAAATCACCAGGCACCAACATGAAAGAACCTATCCACTAGCCACTTGGAAACACAAGACCCCAGGCATGAATAATAACATCTAACAAGCATTATTCTAAGTAATTCTTATGTCAAAATCCCTCTTTGTATAAAATCTAGTGTGATTTATTAACTCTTCCTGACCTCCATGAGGCAAGTACTATCATTGTCAATGATGAACAAATCATAAACTGAGGCTTGTTGTTATATGCTGTTCAGTCAATTCCAGCTCATAGCGACTCTGTGTAGGGTTTCAGAGGAGTAGCTGGTAGGTTTGAACATTCAAACCACAAGCTGACCTTGTGGTTTGAAATTCATTGCTAGTCTTACAGCACCACACCAGGAATCCAAACTGAGGCACAGAGAGTTCAAGACACTCGCCTAAGGTGATATAGATTGGATCAACTGAACCAGGATGTCATCCCAGATGGAGCTCTTAAACTCCTGTTATGAACTCACCTGATTAAACGCAAAGAGCAGAGAGCTGATAGAACTCTCATATTAGCTCTATTGGGAGATGTGGGAAGGAGATGTTTATAGTTTCCATTGAGTTTTCCCCAACTTGTGGAAACCCCATGAAAACACAATGAAATGTTTCCTGACCCTGCACCACCACCATGATAGATTGTGACCCGTTGGGTTTTTGTTGGTTTGGTTGGTTTTTTGGAAGTAGAATGCCAGATCTTTCTTCCTGGGCCGTCTTAGTCTGGAAGCTCTGCAGGATGTGTTCAGCATCACAGACACACACATGTCTCTACTGACAGTCGAGTAGAGGCAGTAGCTGAGAGGCACTGACCTGGATTCAAACAAGAGTCGGCCTCATGGAAACAAGAGTCATTTCACCAAACTACCAATGGCTCTTGTTAAAGTGGAAGGAGAAATCTGGGTGTGTTTCCTTGGGCCTTTGTGTACTAGATATTCCTAGGTAGTTCTCCCCAGCCTCTGATTCACAGGGCACTGGCTTCTCTGTGTTTTTGTTTAGAGTGATACAGTGCAGGTAAGGCAAGACAGCTCAGGAGGGGAGAGATTAGCCTTGGAATTGAGAAGAAGAGGAAGCGTCCACGTGGACTGATGGGCTTCCTAGCCCAATGCTGAGGTGCATAGCCCCGACCTTTCCTAGAACCCTCCCTGCCTCAGATCTCTGCAGAAACCCCTCCCTAGCACCACCGCCTCTAAGTTCTGCTCTCTCCCTGTACAGGTAACCTGGACATCACGCCGGACGACCCCCGCTGGATCGGAGCCTGGTGGGGCGGCTTTCTGCTCTGTGGTGCCTTACTCTTCTTCTCCTCCCTCTTGATGTTCGGGTTCCCACAGTCCCTGCCCCCGCACTCAGACCCTGCCATGGAGAGTGAGCAGGTCATGCTCCCCGAAAGAGAATACGAGAGACCCAAGCCCAGCAATGGGGTCCTGAGGCACCCCCTGGAGCCAGACAGCAGTTCCTCCTGCTTCCAGCAGCTGAGAGGTAAAGATGGCTCCGGAACACTTTGGGGAGGGGGTGTAATCAGGTCTGGCTTCTAGGCCACACCGAGTGAGTCAGCCTCCAGCTCCTGGAGACATTATGCACAGTGATATGGTTTTGCCTGACCTGCCTCCTCCAATCATGACCTATTCTGAGAAGTCTGTTACCCAAGTTGCTTAATAACAATTAAAAAGACAAGTCTCTACCATGTATTGAAGGGTCACAGAGCTTACCTTTGTCCTGTCAGAGATCCTAGTAGCTTGCGTAAGCCCTGTTGTTGTTGTTGTTAAGTGCCATAGAGTCGGTTACAACTCAGAGTGACCCTGTATATGGTTTCTGAGGAGCAGCTGGTGGGTCTGAACTACTGACTTTGTAGTTTGCAGTCCAGTGCTACACCAGGAGCCCTGGTTCCTAATAAATACCAATGTCTATAGAAGGAAGGGAGTCCTGGTGTGGCGCTGTGAGATAATACACCAGGCTGCAAAGTCATTTGAACTGCAAGGTCACCGGTTCATGTTCACCAGCTGCTCCTCGGAAACCCTATAGAGTCAGTATGGGTCAAAACCGACTCCACAACACTTAACAACAACAACAATAGAAGGAAGGGAGTCCTGGAGTCCTGGTGTGGTGCTGTGAGTTAATGAGTTGGACTGCAATGTGAGGTTGAACAGAAAGGCCAGGGGTTCAAGATCACCAACCGTTCCTCAAAAACCCTATGCAAGGTCACCGTGGGTCAGAACCGACTCAAAGGCACTCAACAACATACAAGGAAGAGGAGTCCTGGTGTGGTGCTGTGGGATCAAGCTCTGGGCCACAGGTCTATTGGAACCATAAGGTCAGCTGCTCCTTGGAAATCTTATACAGGGTCACTATGAGTCAGAACCGATTGCAAGGAACTTAACAACAACAAACAACATAGAAGGAAGATAGAACCATTTATACAGAGCCCCTGGACTCCTGGTGTTGAGTGGCTGGGTCAGCACTGGATTGTTAACCTCAAGGTTGGCAGTTCAAACCCACTAGCCACTCATCAGAAACCTTATACAGAATCACTGTGAGTCGGAACCGACTCCACGGCACTTCACAATAAATCCAGAGTACCAAAGCAGGAAAGGGCTTTTGGAATCACCTCCATTTACCTCATTATGTTGTTGTTGTTTTTAAGTGCCCTGGAGTTGGTTCTGACTCATAGTGACCCTGTATAGGGTTTCTCAGGAGGGCTGGTGGGTTTGAACTGCCAACCTTAAGGTTAGCAATCCAGTGCTTATCCTACAGTGCCATACCAGTACTCCTTACTTACTTTTAGGCATTCATAAAAAGCCACCTCCGAAGAGCATTTTTCTTCTGTTTTTTCATAAATGTTTTATTGTGGTAAACCACAATAAAAAAAATGTTGTTGTTAAGTGTCATTGAGTCGGTTCCAACTCATGGCGACCCTGTTTAGGGTTTCCAAGGAGTGGCTTGTGAGCTTGAACCACTGGACCTGCAGTCCAGGGCATTAACTCACAGTGCCACACCAGAACTCCACACACACACACACACACACACACACACACACACACACATATCTATAGATATAGATATCTGACAAAGCATTTGTCAATTGCACATTTTTGCATGTATAATTCAGTGACATTCATTCCATTCATCATATTGTACAATCATCACCATTAACCATATGCAAATTATTGTACCACGATCACCCAAAACTCAGTACCCCATAAGCAATGATTCCCCCTTTTCCCCATCCCTTTGGTTTCTAGACATTTACCTATTTCATATAAGTGAGTTCATACTATGTTTGTCCTTTTGTGACTGACATATTTCATGAGCATAATGATTTCTAAGTTCATCCATGATGCTGTTTGTATCCGAACTTGATTCCTATTTGTGGCTGAAGAATATTGCGTTGCCTGGACAGACCACGTTTTGTGAATCCATTTCCCTGCTGATGAACACTTGAGTTCTTTTCACCTTTCAGCTATTGTGAAAAGCGGTAAAATGAACATTGGTGTACAGGTTTCTATTTGAGCTCCTCCTTTCAGTTCTTTGGGGTAGGCACATATATCTATATGTGGAGTTGCTCGGCCAAAGCACATTTCTTTAGAATGGCCCTGGTCTTCCATCCTCCTTCTTCTTCAGGGAGACATGGTTCCCTGGAAAGAAATAGTAACAATGCACCCTTCACACTTGAGAATGCAGCTGCCTCTCTCTCACTTTCATTTTCAGAAGGAATGTAGCTTCTCTAACCAAATGTGGGTGGCAGTGACGCCGAATGAGAATGTGGGGAACCCAGCGTTGTTTTCACAGTTGCACCATCTCCTAGGCAATGACTGACATGAAGCATCCTCAAATGCTGCTGAGTTTTGGTCACAGTCTCTCCAGGTGACAAGGGAACTCTGGATGGTTTAAAATCAGGAAAGGTGTGAGACAGGGTTGTATTCTTTCACCATATTTATTCAATCTGTATACTGAGCAAATAATCTGAGAAGCTGGATTAGATGAAGAAAAATGTGGCATTAGGATTAGAGGAAGACTTATTAACTACCTGTGATATGCAAATGATACAACCCAACCGTGCTTGCTGAAAGTGAAGAAGACTTAAAATAATTACTGAAGAAGATCAAAGAGCACAGCCTCAATAAAAAGAAAACAGAAGTTCTTACTACTGAACCAGTCAGTAACGACATGATAAATGACTCTTAGTGGCACTGTAGGGTCAGCACTGGACTTAAAATCACAAATTCTGTGACTCAAACTTACCCACTGCTCCTCGAAAATCCTATACAGGGCGACTATGAATCAGAATTGTCTCCATGGCACTTAACAACAACAACAGCACATGGATAACAGTTTGACGTTGTGTCAAAGACTTCATTTTGTTTGGATCCACCATCAGCACTCATGGAAGCAGCAGTCAAGAAATCAGATGACATATTGAATTTCACAAATCTGCCACACAAGGACTTGTTTTCATTTTCTTCAGCTTCAACTTGAACTTGCATGTAAGAACTTAAGTCTCCTGCACATTTGGCTCTTCAAAGTATTCAAAAGCAAAGATGTCAGTCTGAGGACTAAAGTGAGCCTGACCCCAAGCCATGACATTTTCAGTAACTTCATATGCTTGTGAAAGTTGGACAATGACAAAGGAAGACCGTAGAAGAATTGATGCATTTGAGTTAAGGTGTTGGGAAGAATATTAAAGGTACCATGGACTGCTTGAAGATCAAACCAATCTGTGTGGAAGACGTACAACCAGAATGCTTCTTAGAAAAGAAGATGAAAAGACTTTGTTTCTCATACGTCGGACATATTATAAGGAGGAACCAGTTGTTGGAGGAAGACATTATGCTTGGTAAAGTGGAGAGTCAGTGAAAAAGAGGGAGACCCTAACAAAATGGACGGGCACAATGACCGCAGCATTCGACTTAAGTTTAGCAGCAATTGTGAGGATGGCGTAGGACCCGGCAGTGTTTCTTCTGTTTTACACGGGAATGCTACGGGTCAGAACCAACTCAACAGTATCTAACAACAAGAACAAAATGGTTGAACATTGAACAATTGTTGGTACAGCGACTCTGTATTCCTTCCATCATCCCTTTGTTTCCTGCATCCTGCAAAATCCTGCTCATAGAATCCTTCAATATTGCTATTGGAGGATTTTTTCTTCACATCTTTCAGCTTGACATATGTCCAAGATGCTTTTTCCTGTTGGTTTTCTAACTCCAGGCCTTGCATATTTCATTATAATACTTCATCTTCATTAGGCACCCTTTGGACTCTTTCGTTCAGCTCTTTTACTTCATCATTTCTCCCTTTTACTTTAGCTATTCTACATTTAAGAGTAAGTTTCAGACTGTCCTCTAACATCCATTGTTTTGTCTTTTCTTTCTCTCTTTGCTTTCTTCATCTGTGATGTTCTCGATGTCATCCCATAACTCATCTGGTGTCCGGTCATTGGTGTTCAGTGCATCAAATCTGTTCTTAAGATGGCCTCTAAACTCACGTGAGACATACTCAAGGTCATAGTTCAGCTCTTGTGGACTTATTTTAATCGTCTTCAGCTTCAACGTCAACTTGCGTGTAAGCAGTTAGCGGTCTCTTCCACGCTTGGCCCTTTGTCTTGTTCTGACTGATACCTTTGAGCTTCTCCATTATCTGTCTCTACACGTGCAGCTAATCTGATCTCTGTGTCCTACATGTGATGAGTCCATGTACATAGTCACCGTTTGTGTTACTGAAAAAAAAAACCATCCTTTCTAAACATCTTGTAAAATTCTATACTGATCCACTGATCCTTCTTTGATGCCAACTCTCATGTAAACTAGATTGCATATTTGATCAGTTTCAGGCTGCAAAAGTAGGCAAAAACTTTCAATTTCTTCATCTTTGACATTCGGGATTGGTGCATAATTTTGAATAGTAGTCATATTAACTAGTCTTCCTTGTAGGCATGTGGATATTATTCTATTATTGACAGTATTGTAGTTCAGGATAGATCTTGAAATGTTCTTTTTATAGTAACTGCAACACCATTCCTCTTCAACACCTATGTTTCTGTTCAGTGCTAGTCGAGTCTGTTCAGACTCATGGCGACCCTGGATAGGGTTCCCAAGCAGCAGCTGGTGGGCGTAGACTGCAGACATTGGGATTTGCAGCCCATTGCTAATCCTACAGCGTCACACCAAGAATCCTTCAAAAAGTTCATGGAAGAATTCCATTATCTTTTAACTCGGTTTTTCCATGAACCTTTTGAAGCCCACTCACATGATTCTCTGATTCAAAATGGTCGATATCAATTCATTTCAGCTCACTAACACGTAGGCTATATATCTTCAAGCATTCTATTTCATTTTTTGACAACTTTCCATTTCCCTAGGTTCTTTGTGCATTCCACAGTCTGATTATTAAAGGATGTCTGCAGCAGTTTCTTGTCATTTTAAGTCAGACACAACAGCAAACGAAAGTCCTAAGAGTCTTACTCCATTCAAGTCCTTAAGATTGCATCCACTTTGAGAAGGCAGCTCTTCCTCAGTCGTATTTTGAGTGACTTTCCACCTGAGGGCTCATTTTCCAGCACTCTCTCAGACAGTGTCCAAACTGCTATTCATAAGCTTTCCATTGAGGAGGGTTGTTTTGTTTGTTTGTTTGTTTGTTTGTTTTTGTTTTGTTTAGTCCTAGTCCATTTTAGACTAGAAACTCTGTCAAAACCTGTCTTCCATGGGTGACCCTGCTGGTATATGAAATACCGGTGGCATAGCTCCCAGCATCAAAGCAACACACAGGCCTTCACAGTACAAAAGACCAATGGACACGTGGAGTGCCTACTAGTCTCAGAACTATTAAGAGACTACTTTAATAACCTAATGTCATGTCTGGCCTCATGTCCCATTAGGTTTCTACAAAAATCATAATTTGGAATTATTCATAGATGATCTTGAAATTGTTCACTCAGAGCCATAGGATGAGTTGATCAACAAGAAAGCCACCTAGTTTGGATCCTTTGGAATATGTGCCTAATCAAACAGCTCCCTCCAAATAAGGAGGCTCAACATAAGTAGTTTTGGATGGTCACTGCTGCTCCCCAGTTGCAGTCAGCACATCCCAGTAACCAGACGTACAGGCAATCAGCTGGGTTGGCATGAGAGCAGAACTTGCTGGGGACAGTCTGGTCCTGGGAGCTGCCATCCTTTCAGGTCCTCCTCCTGCTCCGATTGTCATGCCTGCTCCAATCATCTCCCGTCATTCATCTCTGGGCATACACAGATGAAGACTAAAACACAATTCTGCCATCAAAGAACTCACCAATGTCAGACAGACTAGGAAGCTGATGAAGACCGCCCAGTGTGACGGTAAGGGCGGTCCCAGGAGGCACTGGGGGTATTGACAACACAGCAAATGAGCAGGGAAGAACACACCTCTTCTGGACCCTGGTTAGGGGATAAAGAATAGGTCAGGCGCTTCCTCAGAGAGGAAGCCAAACTGGGTCTTGAGGGACATGTGACATTAAAATGCTTGGACTTTTCCTCGGGGCTTATTAACTCATTTCTTTAGTTTAGTGTTTACTGAGAGACTGCTAGGCACAGGAGACTAGCAGTGCCGAATGCAGCTTATATCCTAGTATGGGAAGTCATGCAAGTGAAAAGCTGACTCAGTCTTGGCTAGAGTTGGGTGTGTCTGAGGTGCTGCGTTTGAGGAAGGAGGCAGAGGTGAGGAAATGACCAGGGACTTGCTAGACAGTATGTGATTCAAGTCATGGCCTCTATATACTGGGTCTTTGCGTTTGTTTATTAATGACTTTTAGGTTAGAATTGGTAGTTAATAGGTCCGTTAATTGGCATAAAGATTGTTCCATCAGAAGAGGAAGAAGGTGTCTCTACAAGAACCCCCAACAACCTAAGTAAAGTGAAAGTTGTGAATGTGTGAATGATTATGCAAATTAGCAATGAGTACCAGAGTTCCCACGTAGAGAGTGGAGCCAGGCAGGGCAACTCCTATCCTTGATTTTTCCTCTTGAGACAGAGTTTTTGCCAAACACACTGCGCCGTGCTCCTGGCATTCCTGAACTCTATCCCATTCATAGTCTTCAAGTACCCAGTGGTCTCCATGTGGTGGATTGTACACATTTACAGCTCCAAAGAAGTCCAGCAACGTTGCCCATATCAGGGATTAACAAGGCTCTAAAACTCTACCAAAGGCAGTTTAGAAAAAAACTAAAGAAGGATAAACTAAAAATCAAATTCAGTCAATTGCAATTTCTTATCCATTTTGTTTAGCTTTGTAAATGGGTCTCTTCTTCAGCTGTCTTTTGTCCTGTGCCTTGCTGACAGCAAGGTCCCTGAGAAGAGCTGGCATTGTGCTGGGAGCCAAGCCTCTGCCCATCCCCCACTGGGGCCCAGTCATCCATCCCCACAGAGGCCTCACTCCTGGGAGGGGCTAGTGCGGGGGAAGGGAAAGGCAAACCCTACTGGGTTCAAGTACCAGCTCAGCCACTTCCTACTTATGGAGCCTTAGCAACCATGTTACTTTATAACTATGGCATGTGCTTTAGTCTTCACATCAGCTGTACACACTTGGCATTAATATTATTCCCAGTTACTAATGAGGAAATTGAACTCCAGTGTTAAGGAGAGCGTGCGCTTGCTGTTCAGTTGTCAACACATGCCTCTAAGAAGCATTTCTTAGGTGATCTCATTTCCAGTGAAGCCGGACATAGTTTGAGATTACAAAGATGTGGAGTCCTGGTGTGGTGTTGTGGGCTAATGTGTCAGACTGCAAAGTCATTTGAACTGCAAGGTCTGTGGTTCAAGCTCACCAGCTGCTCCTTGGAAACCTTATACAGGGTCCTTATGGGTTGGAAATCGACTTGACAGCAATTAACAACAACAAGTTGAGAGTTGTAAAGAGTGTCTCCCCAATTCGGGAGCCTGATCATACAAAGCACTTTGGCTACCAAATACCTTTTCCTTTTGTTATAGTTCTAAAGCACACCCCCCTCCCCCCCCAGCGCTCTTAGGAAAGTCCGTTCTTCCAGGGCACAGGTCACCCTCACATTGTGTCTTTGAATCCTGGCTTTGTTGTTGGTGCCTTCCCTTGCTGCATGGTAAGCCGTGAATGGGTGGTGCCGCACCTCATAGATGCCCAGAGTCTGTGGGATGTTTTGTGAAAGGCTAGGCCTCAAGGGAGGAGGGACCCAGGGGGCTGTGATATTGTAAGTGCACAGTACGATAAGCAGCCACAAGTTCTGCGGTTCAAGCCCACCAGCTGCTCCTCTAGAGAAAGATGAGACTGTCTGCTTCTGCCAGGAATACAGCCTCCAAAGCTCTGTACAAGGCCTCTATGCATCAGAGCCAACTCAGGACACCTAACAACAACTACAGGTATCAGCTAGTGGGTACAGCTCGGATCCCTGGTTTTGTTTCATTGAGAAATTGTCTCTGCAATCACTTGTCCTGAAGTCCTTCAGGGTTGGATATTGGCCACCTCTGCCAACACATTTCCACCCACTTTCCACTGGAAATGTGGAACAAGTCACTCTGTTCTAAGCCTGGGGCTTCCTACTTCATCCCAGTCCAACTGTATGCGGTCCTCACCTCCTCCTGGAAGCCTGGAACTTCTTTCTTCATCCCCTTCAGACTGGATGTGGTCCTCACCTCCTCCAGGAAGCCCTCCGGGTATTCCTGTTACACCCAGTGTTAGCCCACTGGCTCCTCATCTGTCACAGTGATCTCTGGATCTCAGTGGTTTCTCCATGGAGGAAGCTCCCATTCATCTCTTCATTCCCAGTGACTAAATAAGGATTCCTTACTTGCCAGGCAGCCCCGCCCCCGCTGCACGTGGGTGCACACACACACACACACACACACACACACACACACACACACACGAGAAAATCTTCTGTCTTGATTCCATGGCAAAGAAACAGCACTGTCTTCCAAACGCTTGGGTTTCTGTGGCAGGCTGCCGCTACGGGCTGCTGTGTTGGGGGGGCGGGGAGGGTATCGTTTCTAAACTAACGTTGAATTCTCGTGCACCGTCTTGACTTCATCCCGCCAACCCTATGTGCCATGGAAAGGCATCGAGGCTTAGGGAGGGAAGGACATTTGAGCTCTGGATGAGACCCCCCTTGCTTTCGTTCTTTACCATACATAGTATGATGTAACCTCTCCGGAAGCAAACAGACTCTGTCAAGGAAATAGCAGTGTCAACAGAAGCTATCTGACCTTTCAGCAAGATGTCCCCTAAAACCGGTGATCTTCCAGGGGCGGGAGAAACACTGGCTCGGCCTGGTCCTCTGACTGGTGCCTAGTGGGACTAGTGCAGCTGTCCCCAAGGTTTAAACCCTTCAGGGAACCTTTGATCACTGTAAGAACACAGCTGTCAGAACTGTTCACTCTCTTGTTCCTGAGCCTTTGACACTGTCTGCCAACTGGCCCTTCCAGGTCTCAAGAAAGAGAGCCTTGCAAGGTGACAGGCTCAAAGCCTGGAGGAGGATTTGTGATCTCCTCAGCTTTGCACGGGCTGCTCACTTGACTAATGAGCTGGGTGTTGTTACCTTCCCTGAACCACTGATGAGGACTTCAGCTCAGCTCCCAGAGCTGTGAATGGTGAATGTGGACTGTTACAAGGCTCGTGATTCCAGACCCTTTCCAGCTCAGCTCCCAGAGCTGTGAATGGTGAATGTGGACTGTTACAAGGCTCGTGATTCCAGTCTCCCACGAGGATCTGCTAAATGAGTTCATGAATGGACTAAAGAGGAAAAGGACGTCAGCTGGTATCAATGTCATAGAAGCCTTTCCTGTGTCTGACAAGCACATGCCTTCTGTCTGGGGGGGACACTACCCCAGTGCTCAGGGACCTTCACTTCAGAAAGGTTGGAATCAGCTGGGATCCTTGATGCTGCTCCTTCTCCCCTTGCCCTCTGTATTTATTTTCTATAGCTGTTATAACAAAGTACCACAAACTAGGGGGCTTGTAGGAACATAAAAATATCCCCAGGGAAGATCTTTTCTTATCTCTCACGTGCTTCTGGTATCCCCTGGCTCGGGTCAGGCGCACCTTAGTCCTCAAACTGACATCTCTGGTCTTCAACACTTTAAAAAGTTCCCGTGCAGCAGATTTGCCTAATACTATATGTCCTCTGATCTCTTGACTGCTGCTTCTATGAGTGTTGATAGCTGATCCAAGAAGAATGAAGTCCTTGACAGCTTCAATCTTTTCTCCATTGGTCAGAATGTTGTTTATTGGTCCAGTGGTGAGGATTTTTGTTTTCTTCATATTGAGATGTAATCCATACTAGGGCTGTGCTCTTTGATCTTCATCAGTAAATGTTTTAAGTCCTCTTCACTTTCAGCAAGCAAGGTTGTATCATCTGCATATTGCAGGTTGTTAATGAGTC
>NW_006408619.1:1606971-1631340 GCF_000296735.1 Chrysochloris asiatica | reverse complement strand
TTGACTTGGCAGGGCCAGACCAAATGATGTCACAATATTGCAGGTTGTTAATGAGTCTTCCTCCAATCCTGATGCCACATTTTTCTCCATATAACTGAGCTTCTCAGGTTCTTTGCTCTGCACACAGGTTAAATAAGTATGGTGAAATACTAAAACCCTGGTACACACTTTTCCTGATTTCAAACCATTCAGTGTCCCCTTGTTCTAGTCAAACAACCGCCTCTTGGGCTATGTACAGACTCCCCACAAGCACAGCTCAGTGTTTTGGAGTACCCATTCATCACATGTCATTCATAGCTTGTCCTGATCCACACAGTTGAAAGTCTTTGCATAGCCAATAAAGCACAAGTAAACATCTTTCTGGTACTCTCTGCTTTCAGCAAAGATCCATCTGATGCCAGCAATGATAATCACTCATTCCACGACCTCTTCTGCATCTGGCTTGACCCTCTGGCAGTTAGTTCCCTGTCAATGTACTTTTGCAGTCTTTTATGAGTTCTCTTTAGCCTGCTTGCTTAGATTTTAAGCCAAGAGTAATAGCACCGCGCAGAGTCCGGGTCAGAAAGGCACATTGGTGAAGAGCATATACTACAGCGACAGACGCCAGGGTTAGTGTTTCTGCTGTGCCTCACTCACCACAGAACCTCCCTCTGCCTTGGTTTCCTCATCGGTACCTTGAGGATTTAAATAATCGCCAGAGCACAGGCTTGTTGTAAGGATGATTGGCTTTGTATGTAAGCCATCAGCATGGCGCTCGGTACGCGTTCCGTCACTATCAATCCTTAGTACTTCTCCAAAGCTGCTCTCTGCCCAAACTTCTAAGATGTCTCAGCCCTACTGGAGTGTCTTCCAAAGCCTTGTTTTTGTTGTTAAGTGCCATCGGCTTGGTTCCAACTCATAGTGAGCCTGCATAGGGTATTCAAGGAGTGACTGGTGAGCTTGAACCACCGACCTTGCAGTTCAAACGACTTTGCAGTCCAGCACATTAACCCATGGTGCTACACCAGGTCTGCCTCCAAAGCCTGTTGCTGTGAAGTGCCATTGAATCCGTACGGGGACCTTGTATAGGGTTTCTGAAGAACAACTGGTGAACTTGACTCACCGATCGCGTTTTACAATCCAGGGTATGAATCCACAACACTATATTAGAACTCTTTCCAAAGCCTGTTGTTGTTGTTGTTGTCAAGTGCCATCAAGCCGGTTTCGACCCATAGAAATCCTGGATAACGTTTCCTAGGAGCAACTGGTGAGCTTGAACCACCAACCTTGCAGTTCAAATGACTTTGAAGTCCAGCACATTAACCCACAGCGCCACACCAGGACTCCTTCCAGAGCCTAGCAGTGGGACAAATGATTGTGTCTAGAGACCTTCTTCTACTGCTGTGTCAACAGAAGCACTGTGCCTTCTGTGAGTTTTCCTGACCAATAAAACCACATCATCTAAGAACCCCCCTGACCCCCACTGACCCCCTTCTGCTGAGGCTCATGTTGGGGAAGGGAAATGGCTTATGGTGGTTGTAGGCGTTCAGTAGCTTTTTTGCCTTTGACTCACCAGGCTCTATTTGTCTGACCTCTTTAGATACTAACCCCCTGGAGACTCCGATTTTATGGGCTTTAAAAATAAAAATCCATGTGAATGACAAAGTTTAAAACACAGGGAATAGCCCTAGGATCAAGCTAATTAATACCCTCTTTCAAACAAACTGGGGCTTTGGAGGATTGGCAGAACCTTTGAAAAGAAATCCTCTTTTGAGTGTGGGCCATAAAACCAGGGATGGGAGGAAGAATCTGGGAAGGAAGTAATGAAAACTAAAGGAAGCCACCATCTCCGGAGGTGAATCAGCCCTCTGAGAGAGAATAAAATGTTCTTCATGCAAATAAGGCCCACTGAGGCATCACCGGGCCCTGAGTCAAAGGATTCTGAAACTTAATGATTCTCATATCTAATTCAGGGAGAAATTAGTCATTAAACATTAAGACAAAAGCAGGCAGCCGCCTCTCTCAACAAGGAATCCTATCCACTGAAGTGGGTTTTTTTCTGGAATAATTAAATTGCTTGCTGAAGTATAAAAAGTGTTCTATTAACTGGAATATTGTGTCTGACATGAAACCATGGTGTTTTCAGTAGCCTCATGTGCATCTGAAAGTTGGACAATGAATAAGGAAGACCAGAGAAGAATGAATGTATGTGAATTACGGTGTCAAAGAATATTAAAAAGTACCATGGACTGCCAGCAATACAAACAAATCTGTGTTGGAAGAAGTATAGCCAGAATGCTTCTTAGAAGTCAGGATCGTGAGACTTTGCGTCTCATACTTTGGCCATATTATCAGAAGGGACCTGTCCCTGGAGAAGGGCGTCATGTTTGCTCAAAGTACAGGGTCAGCGAAAAAAAGAGGAAGACCCCCCAACAATAATTGTGAGGTTGATGCAAGACCAGTTAGTGTTTCATTCTGTTTGCAAACGACAGCACCTAAGAACAAGAATAACGTAGCTGGTTTGGACTCCTGGTGTGATGCTGTAGGATAAACATTGCACTTGAACCACAAGGTCAGTGGTTCAAACCCACCAGTTGCTCCTTGGAAGCCCTATACAGGGTTGCTATGAATCAGAACTAACTTTGTAGCATTTGACAGCAACAAGCCTTTGCTAAGCAAGTGCCTACTTCAAACTGGACCCAGAAAATCCACGTGATTGTCTACAATCCGAATGGGTGTCATTTCCAAAGCCACAAAGCAAAGTTCCTAACCACAGAGTCCTGGCTTTCTTCTTGAGCAGCCATTTACTCCTGTGGCTGGTACAGACGTGGTCGCGGTGATTTCTTCTTCTGGACTCTCGGTAACTAACAAAAGGAATCCAAGCTGAACTTGGCCACCGATCATTTCTGTGGACTGTGCCTCCACTAATTCATCTCACAATCATAATCTCAGAGCACAGTGAGGAGAAGTGCTATTGCCCGCCCTAATGTAAAAACAGCTCGGGTAAGGATTTCCACATCCATCCATTGCAAGGAGACGGTCTGCAGTGGGAGACTCCACAGCACCTCCCTGTCACCTGTGCTCCTCACACGACAGCTCACCGGCTTTCTCTCATTGGCCGCCATTTATGACAGTGGAGTACCTACTACTCAGTGCCTCGTCTTTGTGCTCAGTTTATTCCATTTATATATTTTTTAAACAGTCTATATGAACATTACACAATCAACATCCCTCCAAGTATTTATACAGTTTTTAAAAAAAATATGCATTTAACAAAGTGAAATTTCCCAACATTGAAATATAGATTTTGAATATAAACACTTGTAAACATTTATTTGAAATGACATCTCTAAAAAAAAATTATTACAACTGTTTGCAACCCTGTACAAATAAACTAAAGACGCAGAGATCAGTACACCTAAAATCAAGCAGGGTATAAACATATGAGTTCTGGGAATCTGAAGATCTGAAGTTGTTTCTACGTGATCTAGAACCGGATCCCTATCCGCCTGTTACGTTCTTATTTATGTATTTTTGTCGTTTGGTTTATTCCAATAGTTGCTGTCTTGGTTCCCTCTGGCTACTGTAACTTTGAAGAACAGAAATGTGTTGTCAACAGTGCTGGAGTCTAGAAGTCCAAATCAGGGCATGAGCCACGCTGATTCTCTGGAGGTCCGAGAGAAGTGTTACCGGCCTTATCCTAGCTGCAAGTCCCTCTGCAATCCTGAGCAGCCTTGGGCTTGCAGTTGCAGCTCTATTTGTCCTCACATGGTCACTCAAGCTCTGTCTTCCTGTGTCTTTCCTCTAGTATAAGACACCACTCAGACGGGATGTGAACTCCCCTATGCTGGTAAAGGAGTCCTGGTGGCACAGTGGATTAAGTGTTGGTCTGTATCTGGAAGATTGGTGTTCAAACCCACTGACCACCTAGCAAGAATAAGATGCGGCACTCTGCTTCCGTAAAGATTTATGGCCTTGAAGTCTTCTCTGTCCTGTAGGGTTGTGAACTCGAAAAGGCAGGGAGCTCTACTCTGGTGTGACCTCATGGTAACCTAACTGGTAACATCTGAAAGACCTTATTTACAAACAAGGCATATTTAAAGGTTTGAAGGATTAGTGTTTTCACATACCTTTTTGCAAGGACACAATTCAGTAAGGAACAGTGCCTTGCTGATGTCAAAAATGTTATAAGAAACCATCACATACCAGCTGAAGAGTCCAGGCCCAGTCAATGCCTGGTTGTCTCTTGATGTAGGGACGGAAGCTCTGGTTGCTCAGTCCAAGTGGTTCCGAGTCCCCCACCATCTGGCTCAGTCTATTTTCCTAACTAAATCCCATTTATTCTGCCAAAGAGCTCCTAAATTCCTAGCCTGCACATCGGTTTTCATTTTTAAAAGTTAGTGTCGTCCCCAGAAATAAAATAGGTGTCGTGTAGCTACCAGTTCCGGATCCATTTCATTGCTCTTGTCATTTTGATTTATTGAACATGTCTGTTAACATTATTAAAAACTTATGTAGGCCCATTATTTTATTCTAATTAGTTGAGCCATTTAGAGGTTTCATCCCCTAGGAGATGAGATTGAACCTGTGTAATTAGCTCTTTTCTTTAAGACAAGCGTCTGACTCATCACTTGGGAGTACAGTATTGGACTCCCTTTCTGCCTGTTTATTTTGTATAACTTATGGTGCCTCACCCCAGCCATGGTATTTAAAATAACCTCATATGCATGTGAAAATTGGACAGTTAATAAGATGCTCTGGTAGCATAGTTGTTATGAATCGGGCTACAAACCTTAAGGTCAGTAGTTCGAAGCCATCAGCTGTTGCCCGGGAGAAAGATGAGGCTTTCTGCTCCCATAAAGATTTACAGCCTCGGAAACCCTGTACAGGGTCACTATGAGTCAGAACCAACTCCACAGCACATAACCACCAACCACCATAGAAGAACTGATGCATTTACGTTAAGGTGTTGGAGGAGACTATTAAAGGTACCATGGGCTGCCAGAAGAACAAACAAATCCGTGTTGGAAGAAGTACAACCAGAATGTTCCATAAAAGCCAAGATGGCCAGACTTCGTTTCTCATGCTTTGGACATATTATCCTAAGGGACATGTTATCTTAAGGGACTGGGCCCTACAGAAGGACATTACAGTTGGTAAAATGGAAGGACAACCCAAGATAGATTGGCACAGTGGCGGCAACAATGGTCTCAAGCATGGCAGTAATGGTGAGGATGGCACAGGACTGGGCAGCGTTTTGTTCTGTTGTCACAGGGTCACTGTGGGTCGGAACTGCCTCGGTGGCACCTAACAATAACAGCGACAACATGGGTACTAGTCAGTTTTTTCTGCACTTGGCACCGTATCTGCTTCCTCCGGGATCCTGTGTTTTATCTGCCCTTCTGACACAGACTGAAATATAAGCACCACATACCAAATATTATGACTGATGCATAATGAAGTTCCCTGGCAGTAGTAGTCACCGGCATGCCATCTTGGTCATTCTTGCCTCATCTGTCCATATAGCACCTGTCCCATTGTTTCCATAAGACTTGTCCTTGATGATGGTGGTGGTGTACCATGGAGTCGGTTCCGAGTCATAATGACCCTGTACAGGGTTTCCAAGGCTGTAAATCTTTACGGGAGCAGAAAGCCTCATCTTTCTTCTGTGGAAACACAGGTAGTTTCAAACTGCTGACCATGCGGTTCGCAGCCCAATCATAACCAGTGTGCTGCCAGAGCTCCTTAGCTTGAACTACCGACGTTGTGGTTTGAAGTGACCTTGCGATCCAGTTGTTTATCCCATAGCGCCACACCGGGAGTGTTCCTCTCAGGCCACACAGATTTGCATCTGTTCTAGTTCAGTGGACATTAATACAAACACACATTGAAATAATGGCAGATCTGTTGAAACAAGGACTTTGTTTCCTGCATCTTACTAGCATGCTGCGTACCCCCCGCTTAAGGAGACCTGGCTGATGGTCACATGTGGGGATTCTAACCACTGGAAGTAACCAAACAATGTAAAAGGATTTTAGAACACAAACCTCCCATTTCTAAAAGCAAAAGGAAGTCATAACAGCTGATGAAGCCACATACTTTAAGAAAATTAGAGCACAGGAAAATAAAATGGAAATGCATGGTCTCCACAAGACCTGTGTGCATGGGCTTTGTTGGTATTTAAAGTTGTGTGCAAGCCACAGTGGACTACTGCTATGGCACTGTATGATCAGTACTGAGCTGTGAACTACAAGGTCAGCAGTTCAAACCCACCAGCTGCTGGGAAACCCTGTACAGGATTGCTATGAGTCGGAACCAACTTGGCAGCACTGAACACCAACAACAACCCGCAGAAGGACTTCTAGCCATCATCAGCACTCATGGGCCCTATGACTGGGGGCTGCTTACAAGTTGAATTTAATGATCAGAAAAGATCATCTAAGGAGGAGGCAGCATAGAGGGCAAATCAGCCCAGAAAGAGGAAGGGTACCCCAGCTACAATGATCTGAGCAAGGAATGATCTCGGTGGGTAGGAGAGATAGCAGGACTGGGTCTGGTAGGAAGCTTGATGAGATTGCTGAGCGGTGGACCATAGGCCCCAGGGCACAGGATTTTATTACCAACGAGACATCAAACACCAGGAGCAACTGAGCAGGAAAATGATCTGATCCGTTCTCACAGCCTATGGCACAGGGAGTAACCAGGTAGGAACACTGAGTGAAAACCAAGCTAGAAGTCAGGTCTTTTTGGTTGACTCCCCAGAGAGGTCACTAAAGAAGTGATGAGAAGGGGTTCTATTCATGTTACAGCCCGAAGCCAGAGTTTCCAGGACTCACTGGGGCATTACAGGACACAGGCTTTGTCCTACATCTGGCGCCATTGACTGGATGGAAAGGATAGGATAAGGAGGAGTCTTTGGAGCCGAAGGTGGTCATCTGGGAGGTCAGGGCACATGTGACTTCATCTTTTTCTCTCCTCACAGTGATCCCGAAAGTCACCAAGCATCTGCTCTCCAACCCTGTGTTCACCTGCATCATCCTGGCCGCCTGCATGGAGATTGCAGTGGTGGCTGGCTTCGCCGCCTTCTTGGGGAAGTACTTGGAACAGCAGTTTAACCTCACCACTTCTTCTGCCAACCAGCTGCTCGGTGAGTGCTCTCCTTGTCCTCCTGAGAAGAAGCTGAGGCATCACCTGTGCCTCACTTGGGTACACACCCAATAGAAGTGCATGTTTCTATGAGACTGCTCATGGTAGCTTTGTGCAGAATGGCTCCAGACTGGAAACAACCCAAGTGTCCATCAACAGCAGAATGAAAAAGGAAGGATACTGCCACATGCCCCAATGAAATGAATGTCCCAGAGCTGAGAGTTGCATCAGACTCATAAGACATTTATATGAATTCAAAAGAGGGAAGTTTAATCAAAGTGATAAAGCCTATTGTTTGGGGGACAACTCACTAGGATGGGGCCCCAGTTGTTTCAGGGGTACTGGAAATGCTCTATAGCTCAATTTGAGCGGTGCTTACTGGGATGTATTGTTGTTGTTGTTAAGTGCTGTGGAGTCGGTTCTGACTCATAGCGACCTTGAACAGGGTTTCTGAGGCTATAAATCTTTACAGGAGCAGAAAGCCTCATCTCTTTCCCATGGAACCACTGGTAGTTTCAAACTGCTGACCTTGTGGTTCGCAGCCCGATCCGTAACCACTATGGGTGTCAGAAAGCTTTAGGCTGTTCTTTTTAAGATTTGTGCACTATGTCACCGTATACAACATGTAACAAAAAGTCAGCAGTTGGAATTTACCTGGTGCTCCACAGGGCAAAGATGTGGCAGTCCTCTCCGTAAAAATTTGTCCTTGTGAAATGCCATCGAGTTGGTCCAACTCTTAGTGACCTTGTATGGGGTTTCCAAGGAGCATCTGATGAGTCTGAATAGCCGACTTTGTGGTTCAAACCAACCTTGTGGTCCAGTGCTTAACCCACAGCACCACACAGCACCACACCAGGACTCCTTGTAAAGATTTCCAGCCTTGAAAACCCTATGTCCTAGAATGTCGCGGTGAGTTAGAATCTATTTGATGGCTGTTTGGGGGATTTGTTCCCCGGGAATTGTGCTATAGAAGCACAAGTCTTTTCAATTTTTTTTTTCTTTTTTTTTCCTCTTGTGCTAATAACTCTGTGTTCCAACTCATAGCGTTCCAACTCTGAGGAGCAGTTGGTGAGTTTGAACTACTGCCAACTTTGCATTCTACCATCCTTGGGGTCCAGTGCTAACCCTATGGTGGTGGTTATGTGCTATAGAGTCGGTTCCGACCCATAGCGACCCTGTACAGGGTTTCCGAGGCTGTAAATCTTTACGGGAGCAGAAAGCCTCATCTTTCTCCCGCGGAGCAGCTGGTAGTTTCGAACTGCTGACTTTGTGGTTCGCAGCCCGATTCGTAACCACTACGCTACCAGAGCTCCTTGTGCTAACCCGATAGTGCCATAGTAATTCCTTACCAACCACTATTTTGTAGGTGCTGTGGGTTAATTCGCTGGACTGCTTAAGTTGATTTGAACCACAAGGTCGGCAGTTCAAGCTCACCAGCCTCTCCTTGGAAACCCTATACAGGATCACTATGGGTTGGAAACAGCTTAACAACAACAATATTTTGTACTACCTGTCTAACAGAGACGGGTCAAAATGTAACATTTGTTCATTAAAGTTTGGTACATCTGCACTGTGGTGTAGCTTTGGGGCTGTGTTCTATTTCAGAACAGATTCTAAGTTTCCCATTGACAGACACATCAATAGTGTTCAGGGCAGAAGATCCGAAAAACAATCTCACATCTTTGCACCAGTTTCTTACTGAGTGACTTTTCTGCCTCTTAAAGTGCTTGGTG
This sequence comes from Chrysochloris asiatica, assembly GCF_000296735.1. NCBI lineage: Eukaryota > Metazoa > Chordata > Mammalia > Afrosoricida > Chrysochloridae > Chrysochloris > Chrysochloris asiatica. Next base: position 1,622,482 of record NW_006408619.1, on the reverse strand, counting down.
TGGAGGGCCCCCATATCTGCCCATGCTGTCACTCCAGTCCACATGGGTTCCCAAGAGTTGGCTGCAAGAGGGGGCTGCCCTGGGCAGTTAGGGGTCACTGGGCGCATGGGGTGAGACTCACTTGAAATATTTCACCTGGCGCCCGAGCAAGGTCCTGGGTGGTAGGAATGGTTTGCACTTGACTGTTTTTAGTGCCAAGTGTTGTCAAGTTGTTTCTGACTTAGAGCAACCCTACAGGGTTTCCAAGGAGCAGCTTTTGGGTTTGACCTTCTGGCCTTGCCACTAGCAGTCCATTGCGTATCCTACAGCACCACACTAGGATTCCATACATACTGACTTGCTGTTAGGAGCCTTTGATTTGGTTCTGACTCATAGCCATCCTGTATAGCGTTTCTGAGGAGCAGCTAGTGGGTTTGAGCTGCCGACCTTGTGGTTTACTGTCCAGTGCTTATCCTACAGCACCACACTAAAAAGAACTCCACACATATTGTTGTTGTTGTTGTTGTTGTTATTTAGTGCCATCAAGTCAGTTCCAACTCATAGCGACCCTGTGTAAGGTTTCCGAGGAGCGGCTGGTGAGTTTGAACCGTCGACCTTGCGGTTAGCAGTCCAGTGCTGGTTTCACAGTGCCACCTTACTAACTGAAACTGGTGATACAATGGTTAAGCACAGGTGCTAACTCAAAGTCAGTGATTTGAGCTCCCCAGTGGCCTCATGGAAGAAAGAACTGGCAATGTGTTCCCTTGTAAACCCACTAGGGCCTCTCGTTCTATCTGTTCTGTCCCGTAGGGTAAGTACGAGTTGGAATCCACCTGACAGCATGCAACAACAACAATAACACGAATGTAAACGTTGGCAGCTCAAAGCCACCGAATGGTATTGTAAAGCAAGGGCTAGATGTCAACTTCCACATGGATTGCAGCTAGGAAAACCCTCAGAAGCAGTTCTCCTCTGGGACTCCTGGGGTCTCCATGAGTTAGAATCAACTCAAAAGCAATAGGCTTGATCGTTTGGGTTGGTAGCGCCTGTGGACCTGGGGATGGGTCTCATGAATTCATCGCTGGGCCGCAGCAGAGGGCTCTGAGCTAACCAAAGTCATCCACAAGGGAGGCCGGCTTCAGAGAATTACACTACCATTGATGGGGAAGGAGAGAAGGAGGCAGACTTAGGAAGGAAGATAACAAGGACTCAGTGTGTATGGGTTCGTGTGAAGAGGATGGAGTTTGGGATGTTCCAGTAGTGGCCTTCTCACCAGGGAGGGGCCTTTCCGGTCAGGGAGGAGGCCTTCCTGTCAGTGAGGGGGTCTTCCCATCAGGGAGGGGGCCTTCCGGTCAGGGAGGGAGACCGGAGGCTGACATGGACTTAGAGAAAAGGCACCATGAGCCTGCCATTGGCACATCATTAGACATGATCCTCGCTCTCTCTGGTAGCACATAAACAGTGTGCAGGCCTTCTCTCTGTGTGTGTGGGCCTACTGTCACCCATGTTCAGTCACCTGGATTCAATCCTTGACTGCTCGGGTCATTCAGAAAGTAAGAGTGCCCTCCCTGTGCTGGATATCAGACTCTAGAGAGATGAGCCACGAAGGCAGTAAAACACGGCGAGAAACAGCAGAGCCTGGGGCTTGGGAGACAGGAGACACTTTAGACAGGGGTTCTGGGAGGCATGGAGGCCAGCCTAGTAAAGACATAGGATAGGTCAAGAGTGTTCCCAGAAGCCAGGTCAGCAGGAGCAAAGCTTGGAGCCTGGCTTGGTGTGGCTGTTCTGGACAGAAAGGAGGAAGACTGGTGTGACTACAGTGCCCCCTAGTGACAGCAGATGAGTGTTGGGCATACCAAACTTCTACACCAAGGGCGGGGGCACCATGGGCAGGTATGCCAAAGCAGCAGAGGACTCAGAAATATTTGCCTAAAACGGACTTCTGCTACTTTCTTGCAGCATGCCTTCCCAATTAGGTCTTCTTTACCCTAATATTAACATTAGTTTGCATTCCCTTAGCATATTAGCCAGTTGATGCAGTCTACTGATCTAGAGGTCTGTTGATTGGCTGCCTAGACTGTAAAATCAACCATGCATAATCTACATGGTGGAGAGCAGGATTTAGATGCTATGGGTCAGAGGAAAGTAAAAACAAACATGAAACCGGAAGTCCACTGGTCCTCCTCAAATTCCCGGAGTCTCTGAGAGTCTAGAGTAACAGGCTTATGGTCCTGCTGCCTTGCAGATAGCTCTGGGAATAAGAGACAGAAAGAAAATATATTTCTTTATGCCAATTACTCCCAACGAGCCACACAACATACTGATTTGATGCCTGCTGCTTCTTGAAAGGGAACAGAGCTTGTCGAAATGACATCTTCATGGGCTGGTGAGTTCTGTAAACTTTGGTAAAAATATGTCCACAGAATCTTCTTGATTGGAATGAGGCGAGCAAATCCCCAAGCACTCTTGACTCTTCTTCCCTCTGACCTCAAAAGTGCACAGAGAGAGTACACTGCTCTGTGACTGAGACCTTCCCAAAATGCACAGATCTGCCCTAGCCCTGCTGCCACATCAGTTGTGTGAGTTTTCTAACATGGTGCCTGTCTTACACTCGGTTCTCTAGTGAAGCTTTTATGTATATGTATATGTATATCGGCAGAAAGATGTCTCTCAAAGAACTAGCTCATGCAGTCATAGAGGCTGGTAAGTTCCAAGTCCATGAGTCAGATGATAGACTGAAGGTTTCTTACTCATGTAGCTGCAGGGGCTGGAAAATCCAGGATAGGTAGGTCTGACAGCAGGCTGCTGGCCCACACACTGTAGGAGCTAAAGCACCCCAAGATCGGTGGGCCATGTGGCAAGCTGCTGGTTCAAGTCCGAAGAGCTGGAGGCTGGATGATGACAAGCCAGATGCAGGGTCCAGCTGCAGAAAGACAGCAGGAGAGTTTTGCTGGAGTGTCCAGCCACACCCCCACAGAGCCGCCTTTTTTGTTTGGCTGCTCATAGCTGGTGTCATATGGCTCATCGTGGAGCTGATGCCATTATATCAGATCCCACCACAGGGATGACTACATCGTAACCACCAAACCACTGAGAGTCCTATCCCTTCCAAGCTGACTCACAACACACAACCTGAACCATTACAGTGCCCCACTCAGGTGTATACACTGAGGCTTGCTAGAACTGGTCACTATTTGTCTGCCTCCCTCAATTTTCTGTGAACTCCTGAGGGCAGAGGTTAGTTAGGTGATAGATAGATAGATAGATAGATAGATAGATAGATAGATAGATAGATAGATAGTTGTTGTTAAGTGCTGTTGAGTCGGTTCCAACCTATGGTGGCTGTGTGCTGTGGAGTCGGTTCTGACCCATAGCGACCCTGAACAGGGTTTCCGAGGCTGTAAATCTTTACGGGAGTAGAACACCTCATAACCTATAGCAACCCTGTATAGGATTTCCAAGGAGTGGCTGGTGAACTTAAACCACTGACCTTGTGGTTCAAACCAACTTTGCAGTCCAACCCATTAGCCCACAGCGCCACACCAGGATTCTAGATACATAGATGATTAGATAGATAAATGATAGAAATATACGATGGTAGCGTAGTGGTTACGAATCGGGCTGCGAACCTTAAGGTCAGCGGTTCGAAACTACCAGTCGCTCCGCGGGAGAAAGATGAGGCTTTCTACTCCCGTAAAGATTTACACCCTCGGAAACCCTGTACAGGGTCGCTATGGGTCGGACCCGACTCGATGGCACTTAACAACAACAACAAGATTAGCTAGATGATTAGAAAGATATGATTGATGGATGGATACATAGATAGATGGTTAGATAGATAGATGATTAGATAAATGATAGAAATATAAGATAGCTAGATAGACAGAGAGATAGATAAAAAGCTAGCTGCCATGGAGTCCCTGGGTGGTACAAATGGTGAACACATACGGCCGCTAACCCAAAGGTTGCAGGTTCAGTTCCATCCAGAGGTGCTTCTGAAGAAAGACTTGGTGATCTACTTGGGAAAGGCAGCCATTGACAATGCTAAGGATCTCAGTTCTACTCTGATGCACGTGGCGTTGCTGAATCACAGTTGACTTGGCAGCGACTGCTGTTGTTTCAGGTTACCTTTGAACCCATTCTACCTCACGGCGACCCCTTGTATGCCGAGGAGCACATCTCCATCAGTTTGCCAAAGCTGACCTTCCAGAGTAGATCTCTGGACATTTCTTCTGAGACGCCCATGGGAGAGCTCAAACCTTCCACCTCCTTGTTGAACACTTAGCTGTTTGCAATGTCCAGGCCCAGGCCCAGGCCCAGGCCAGCACTCAGCCCCTCACTCATGGCGCTCTGCTCTGTTCCTGTTCCAGGAATGACTGCAATCCCATGCGCCTGTCTGGGGATCTTCCTGGGCGGGTTGCTGGTGAAGAAGCTCAGCCTGTCTGCACTCGGGGCTATTCGGATGGCCATGCTGGTTAACCTGGTGTCCACGGCTTGCTATGTCTCCTTCCTCTTCCTGGGCTGTGACACGGGTCCTGTGGCTGGGGTTACTGTCCCCTATGGAAACACGTGAGTTGGGGGAATGTCACCTCAGCCCTGTCCCTGTGGTTGCTGTGAGTGGAACCAGCTTCATCCCCAATGTCTGTGACCAGAGATGTGACTTCCCAGGTGGAAGGACCAGTCTGACCCTCCCCACTGGCAGAACTCACTCGCAGAGTAGCCAGGAGTGTGTTGAGAGAGAATATATGATTATTTGGGGCCTTTGATTTTAGGAATAACATAAACATAGAACATTAAACTAAATTTTATTTTACAGTTCAGCTCAAAATAAAAGATAGAATAGATTTCAACAATTCCTTAAACCTACAGAAGCTATCATCAGTCTGATCTTAAATCTCAGGTTTGGTGCATGGTAGGTATTGATAGTGTGGGAGGGAGGGAAGAGGAAGAATAGAAAGGTGGGAGGGATGAGGGAAGGAAGTTCATTCTTATAGGGCACTTGTCTTATCTCCTACTCATTACCCAGTGTGGCGCTGTGGGCTAGTGTGTTGGACTCCAAAGATGGTTTCAACTTCAAGGTCGGGATTCAAGCTCACCAGCAGCTCCCCAGAGACCCTGGGTACTTAACAATAACCCAATGTTTAAGAAGCTCTGGTGGCGAAGTGGTTACAAGTCTGGCTGCTAACCTTAAGGTCAGCGGTTGGAAACTACGAGCCGCATCGTGGGAGAAAGATGAGACTTTCTGCTCCTGTAAAGATTTGTTGTTGCTAAGTGTCGTCTAGTTGATTCCTACCCATAACGACCCTGTTATAGGGTTTGCTGGTGGGTTTGAACAGCCAACCTTGCAGTACAAACTGACCTTAGGGTCCAGCTCTTACCCTGAAGCTCCTCACCATGGAAACCCTTGACAGGTTCGCTATGAGTCGGAACCGACTCCATGGCATATAACCACCACCATCCCCACCCAATGTTTCTGGCCAGACTCCAATCAGCATTGCTCTGAGGGAATTATGAGGCATCCTTAATATCCCACACCGACAGTTGCCTCTTTGCTAAATGAACTCTGAGGCTGCCTTAGGAAGCTGCCTGAGGAGATGGTGGTGGTGGCGAGGCCGGCCTGCAGGTGACCCATACCTCTGCAGATCCAGGCTCCGTCTCTAGACATTCTCGTGACTCCAAGGCCAGACGTGGGTAGACCCCGGCTTACCTGCAGCCTTCTGCAGGGGTGTGCAGATGGAATGGGAGACAGAGGCACAGGCAGACAGCTTGTGCATCCTTTCGGCACCCTTCCACCCCGGCAGCGCCCCCCACAGCGAGTCTCTTCTAGTCTCCGAATGATGCCCAGTCCCCTCTCTAGTCTGCTGGTCTGCACATGTTCCGAACAGCAGTAGATAAACAAACCTAACACACCAGCCTTTCCTGTGGACCTCTTGACTCTCAAGCTGTAAACTTGTTGTTGTTAAGTGTCGTGGAGTCGGTTCCGACCCACAGTGACCCTGAACAGGGTTTCCGAAGCTGTAAATCTTTACGGGAGCAGAAAGCCTCATCTTTCTCCCACAGAGCCGCTGGTTGTTTCGAACTGCTGACCTTGTGGTTCGCAGCCCGATTCGTAACCACTATGCTACCAGAGCTCTTTAGAATGTTTAAAAGTACAGTCTTAATACAGTGAAGTTGTTCTTCAACAAAAACGGAAGACAAGGAGCAGTCTGCCACTGCCCATGTCCCAATCCCCGATCTGCTCTGTATGCATTAGGGACATCTGAGTAAGGTTCTGACCTAGCTTTGCGTCAGTAACTGTATCTGTAAAGATGCCCCATAGGGTTAGACAGAGAATAAGTGCAATGGAGCACGCAGTTCCTGGAACAGGGCCTGACACAGTGATTGTTGGGTATTGTCTCCACTTTCTTGATTTCTATGCAAGTCTCTGCACCCTGGGGGACTCAGCTGAGAGTCATGGAGGTGAAGGAGACGCTTCCCCTCCTAGCGCTAGAAGACACCTACTCTGCCCTTGTTCTCTTTATCTTTGCTCGCTCTGGGTAGCGATGCCTTTAATGATGCAAGGGACCACTTAGGATAGCTCCGTGATGTTTTGCTTTGGAAAATGAAACCGTCACACGTCCCTACTTTTTAAGGACACGCTAGTGACAGCTTCATGGGACTTGAGATCTACTGGGGGATAGATAGATTAAAGAGAAAGAATGAACCCAAAAAAGGAAGAAAAAGAGTTGCTGATCAAGGGAAGGGGGTCAGCGGAGGCTTCATAGAGGGGTGTGTGCAATTCGCCTGCTCAGCGGGCACTCTGGTCAAATGATAAAAAGGGACCTCTTCCTCTGGGCAGACACTGCTCCCACCCACCTACTCATTTGGTGACCCTGGCTGGTCCTTGAAGGACAGTGAGGATTGTGATTGGATGAGGAGGAGAAAGGGGTGGGGAATCTGGGCTCTAGTGTGGCTCATCACAGCAGAGGGTAGAGGGCTGTGGTTGGGAGGATCTTGTTGGGACTGACCTCAGTCTGATTGACTCCATGTCTTTTTCCTTTTCCAGCTCAGTGCCCAGCTCCAGCCTGGACCCCTATTCGCCCTGCAATAATAACTGTGAATGCCAAACCGACTCCTTCACTCCGGTGTGTGGGGCCGATGGAATCACCTACCTGTCTGCCTGCTTCGCTGGCTGCAATAGCGCGGTATCAGTGGTTCTCTGGTGGGGTGCGCACGGGCTCTGGGGCTCAGGCAGCCAAAGTCACCTACAGCCCAAGGTCACACGGGGTACATACAGTGCTCTCCTGCCCTGGGTCTGATTCTCAGCTCCAGCCTTGATCTCATGAAGGAATGTCTGTCAGCAGGATGGGAGGACTGGCCAGCCATTCACTTTAGTCATTTGCTAAAAACACAAAAGGAAACTAAATGTACATATGGAGTCAGAAAGATTTTTGCCCAAGGCACTCGTTGTTGTTGTTAAGTGCCAGTGAGTTGGTTTCAACTCATAGCAACCCTGTATAGGGTTCCCAAAGAGCTACTGTTGAGCTTGAACCGCTGACCTTGCAGTCTTACACGTTTTCCTGTAGTGTCACCCCAGAACCTCAAGACACTCATAAAGGGAATGGTTGGAATGAGGCGCTTCCAAAGCTCGCCATCACTGGAAGTCTATTAAAAAAAAAACCAAAAAAAAACCAAAAAACTAGAAAGCAAAGAAATCTTCCAAGCCTAAGATTGTCTGACACTAACTTATCTTCTTTCTTACTCGATTTGATTTTCCTTTTTCTTCCCAACTACATGTCTCCCAGCTTTTCCCGTTCCTGCAGCAGACATCACATGACTTTTACAATTGTTTGTGAACCAATAGCATCCCAAGTGCTCTCTTCATGAAAAAAAAAAGTCGCTTAGTAACTGGCCCCAATTAAGCGCTTGATTATTGTCTGTAAGGTTGGTGGTTCAAAACCACTCAGAAGCACCTTGGAAGAAAGACCTGGCAATCTCCCTCCCCAAATCCTTTAGAGCCGAGTTCTATTCTGAAACACATGTAGTTGCCATGGGTATGCATTGGAATGGCGGCAACTAGTTTGAATTTGTTGTTGTTGTTTAATACTACTCTGGAGTCCTTGGGAATCAGGATTACTGAATGGCAACTTTTTTTTTTTTTTTTTAGTTCTGTGTTATCAACTAATAGGTAGCATGTAGGTACTTCAGCATCTCTCTTCATCTCTGTCTCCTCTCAGTTTTCCTCATACAGTGAGGACAACTTACAGTTAGGTACCCCTGCTCATCCTCAATGCCCAATCAAGCGTCACCTCCTCTGTGAAGCCACCCTCCCCTCCTTTCTCTTGGGGGTTCCTGGTTCTGGGGCACTGGGGGAGGTACAGCTCTCATTTCTCGGCAGTGATCTGCTGGTGTCTGCCGTCTGCTCTCAGTGTCTTGAGGATGGAGCCTGGGAGCCCTGACTTTTCTGTGCTGAGCAAGGACTGGTACCCAGGAAGGGTTCCATAAATGTCGGCAGGCCACAAGAGTGGGAAGGAGGATCTGAAGAGAGCTGAGTGGCTGCTTTTAAGGAGTTCAGAGCTGAATTTATGATTTTTCCCCTTTTCCACAGCCTTTATCTTTTTGGAAGGAGCTCGAATCGAGTTGCAAACCTTAAGGTCAGCAGTTCGAAACTATCAGCTGTTCTGCAGGAGAAAGATGGGGCTAACTGCTTTCCTAGGAAAGATTTACAGCCTCAGAAACCCTTTACAGAGTTGTTATGGGTCGGAACCGACTCCATGCCACATAACCACCACCATATCTTTTGAGGAGCAGCAATTTCCCTGACTGGATTTCTGGAGTGGCGCTGTAGAATAAGCACAAGGTCGGCAGTTCAAATCAACCAGCCATTCTTCGGAAATCTTGTACAGAGTCATTATAAGTCCGAACAGACTTGACGGCACTTAACAACAACATTTTCAAAGATTTTGTTTTCTCTTGCTTTTAACGTTTAGATGACTGTCCAGTTCATGGCATCTTTCTATGAATAAAATAAATCACCCTGGGGGTGAGGTGGGGAGGAACTGATTTTACTTTCCTTCTGTGAATGGAAATGAATTTTTTTTAAAGGAATGGGGGCCTTGACAATAGTTGGAATAAAAATGCAGGCAGTCGTTTGTCAGGACAACAATTTCATTAGCAGTTTAGTATCCAAAGTTACATTATAAATGAGTCTTAGTTCTTGTCCTGCTCCAAGAAGGAAATTGACTCAACATAGGCTGGTATCCTGAGAGGAAACAAGTATCTGTTTCAGAGAATGCACTGACCAGAAGAGTATCTTAAAAATTGCATTTCCCTCAAACTTGCATGTACAAGAGTCTTTACTGAATAAGAGCCTAATCAGACCCATGCTGCTTCCAGCTGCTGAAACAGCAAAGCTGTGGAATGCAATTATCGGATTTCAAGTTCCTCAGCTTACCTGGAACAGATCCTTTATTCTGCAGACACCTGCCTTTGCTTCACCGTGCTTGAGGCTCGTTTGCTTGCTTGAGGTACAAGCAAGGTGGAGAGGTTATTCTCCTGCAATTATGAGGCAGACAGTAGAAACCGCCAGGGACAAGAACTGGAGAGACAGGTGTTGGGATGCGCTGGCTTCCAGCAGCTGGATGAGGGACTTGGGAACAACAAGCTACACCGCTGCCCTGGAAAGGAGCCCACTGATGGGCTTGCCTTTTCAGCAACCCTAACCGTGAAACTGCGGCAACAGCAAGCTTTGTCACAGGCCAGGGCATGGCCCTTCCATGGGTCACTCATAGCTCATGACAGCTTGGTCTCGAGCCTAAAGCATCCCAAGCCAGCATCTACCAGCTAGCAAAAAAGCAATGAAAATTTTTGCTCTAATATTTTGAGAAAGTACCAAACGGTAGGTTATATGCCTAAAATATTCACTCCTTCTCTTTCTCCCTCCTTTTCTGCCTTTCTGTTTTGTCTTCAAACTTTAAAATGAAAAAAGGCTTCCAAAGGCTACCTTTGCCCCTCTTAGCCTCCCTCCCTGTATGTGTTTATTCTTTCACTGGTCCCTGGAAGTTCACCTTTCGCCATGTGAATCAACCATTCTCCTGGCTTCATTTCTTCTTACCTTGTATGTGAATGTACTACATTGTTTAAGGTAACCTTTGGAGGTAGTTGTTGTTCTTATTCCAGGATTTCATCTGAAGGTCATGACCTGCCTAGGGCCACATAGTAGAAAATGGCAGAGCATATGAACAGAGGTTCTATCTGACACTGAAGGTAGTGTCTTTGCTCCGCATTCAACATCTGCCCTTTTTAGGATGAACGTCCTACTTAGAGCCCTTTCTTCTTCTGAAAGAACCTCTTCATACATACTCTTCACAATTTGGACCTTCCCCTCAGCCCTCACAGTCTGGCCCACGGTGTCCCTCCAACCTCACATTTGCTACATTGAACATCTCTCAGTTCCCACAACACACCCAGGCTGTCCCTTCCTTCGGGGTCTCTGCACATATTGTTCCTTTTATCTAGAGTAGCGGTCTCTGTCTTACCTTTTCACAGGCATAAACCAAACAAAGCTGGTTGCCCTTGAATTGGTTCTAACTCATGGTGACCCCAAGTGTGCCAGAGTGGAAGTATGTTCCATTGGGTTTTCAGCGGCTGATTTTTCAAAAGTAGATCACAGGCATTTCTTCCAAGGTACATCTGGGTAGACTCAAATTCCCAACCTGCTGTTCATGAGCCAAGTGGTTCACAATTCACACCACCAGTGCATAATCCCTCCATAGTACTGAGGTCTCTGCTTCCCCCAGCTGTGTGTTGGAGCCCCCTGTGGCTTCCCGCAGCATCTGCACTCATCCTGAGCAGTGCTCCCCCAGGTGGCTCACTAGATGACTAGGGTCCTGGGGGGAGACGTCTCTGGAGAATTGCTGCATGCACAGTGTCAGTCCTGGTTCTGCACCAAGGCCCTGTGTGTCTAAATACCTAGATGGAGCCCCTACACGGACCTCAAAGAGCCATGGAAGCCCCAGGTGATACACGATCACTCTATTAATCTCCAGGGGCAGTTGGTTAGCTTGGATAATGCAGATTTCAGCACAAACACCCCTCTCGTTGCTCGTCACTCATCATTTTTGGCTTCCATCAAGACTTGTGAAAATTGCTCGTAACTTGATTAGATGAGAATAAGTCACCAATCAAATAATCCTGACAATTGGGATATCGGGTTCTCAGGAATTTTCTAATATTAGACTTACCTTCTTGCAATGGTTTAGGATTTTTTTATTATGATAATAATTTTTTCATTTCAAATCTTCTTGAGTGATAACAGTGGAAGTTTCCAGGATTGCATTTAATATACAATTTCTGATTCTCCTCATTGCATATGACCAGGAGGGGTGATAACAAGACTGAAAGTTAATTTTGTAGTCTTCCTTTGACGTGAATATATTGTCCAGATTGTTTCTGTACCTTTCACTGTCTGAAGTAATTATTCCAGCAGAAAGCGTGTTAGGCTGCTGACTGTATCCTTCTGATGAACGGAATAATTGACTTTTAAAACAGCTTACAGAAGCCACCAATAAAATGTTGAAAGTCAACACAAGTCCATGACAGCAGTTAATAGGGGAGTAATACGATAGTGAGGTTGGCCCAGGATCAGGCAGGGTTTCGTTCTGCTGTGCATAGTAGGGTCGCTATGAGTTGGTACTGACTCGATGGCACCTAACAAAAACAACAACATTGGTAAACCACTAATCTATTCACCAATCCAAACCAAAATACAAAACCACTGCCGATGAGGTCAGTTTGGCTCATAGCAGTCCTGCAGGGCAGGAGCAAATTCTCTCAGAGTCTTGTCACATTACTCCCTCGTGGAGTGGCTGGTGGGTTTGAACTGCCAACCTGTGTTAGGCAGGGTTTTATAGAAAATCAAAATCAGAGGGACATATGCACGTGTATATATATACAGAGAGACAGACAGACAGACAGACAGACAGACAGACAGAGGAGTCCTGGTGTGGGCCTATAGGGTAAGCACTAGACCGCAAGGTTGGTTTGAACTGCATGGTTGACGGTTCAAATTCATCAGCTGCTGTTTGAAAACCCTATAGAGGGTCACTGTGAGTAGAAACCGATTCGAAGACACTCACTTTCAACTCATCTGCTGATACGCTCATGCTCTGAGTCAGAACTGACTCAATGGCACATGACAACAGCAATATCAACCCAACTACCAGAGCAGTAAGGAGCTCTGGTAGCGTAGTGGTTACGAATCGGGCTGCGAACCTTAAGGTCAGCGGTTCGAAACTACCAGCTGCACAGTGGGAGAAAGATGAGGCTTTCTACTCCCGTAAAGATTTACACCCGCGGAAACCCTATACAGGGTCGCTATGGGTTGGAACCGACTCGATGGCACTTAACAACAACAACAACCAGAGCAGTGGTTCTCAACTGGCTGTGATTTTGCCCTCCGGGAGATATGATAATGTCTGGAGATATTTTTGATTATCACAACTTGAGGTTAGGGGCAAAGGATTGTTATTGTCATATAATGGGTTGTTGTTGCTATTGTTGTTAAGTGCCTTCGAGTCAGTTCCTACCCATAGCCACCTTGTGTAGGGTTTCCAAGGAGTGGTTGGTAAGCTTGAACTGTCAACCTTGTGGTTCAAATGACTTTGCAGCCAAGCACATTAATCCACAGCACCACATCAGGACTTCTATATAATGGGTAGAGGCCAGGAACACTGTGAATCATCTGATAAGACACAAGGCAACCCCCTATGACAATCAATTTTAGTTCCACGGTTGAGAAATCTTATACTAGAACAGTGGTTCTCAACCGAGGTTTCATACCAAAAACATTCGGGACACTTTTAAAAAACAAAACAAAACAAATACCAATGCATGGACCTCATTCAAGGACAATGAAATCAGAATCCCTGGGGATGGGCACAGACAATGGATTTTGAGAGCTTTAAATTCTAATAATTCTAAATTCTGATGATTTTAATGTGTAGCCAGGATTATGATCCATAATATTAAGCAAGGGTCCTGCATTTATCCATAATAGAGCTTTCTTCTTCCTTTCTGCAGAACGTGCTCAGTGTTTCCTCTCACAGGCACCAAGTAAGTATCCGTTGCCTGAGCAGGAGGATCAAGGAGCCCTGGAAAAACAGTGGATAAAAACCTTGCCTTCTGACGGAAAGGGTGTGGAATTGTTAGGGTTCTGTGTCCACTTGACAAAGCCAGGATTTCTAAAGGGTTAGCAGTTGAGATGTGCTTGTTCCCATGGTGATGAAACCTAATACAGCCACAGTTAATTCTGTGAGTGGCTCTGAGCAGCCATTCGATCTAAGGGATGCTTCCTTGAGGGTGTGGCCTGCTCCCAATATAATAGACACACAGGAGGGACTCTCTCTCTTTCACTAAGGACCTGAGACTCCACAATTGTAAACCATTTTTTGGATAATAAACATCTCTCTCTATGTTGTTGTTGTTAGGTGCCATCATGTTGGTTCCTACTCATAGTGACCCTGTGCATAACAGAATGACACACTGCCAGGTCCTGCACCATCCTCACAAGTGTGTTTAAGGCCATTGCTGTTGCTACTCTGTCAGTCCATCTTCTGGGGGTCTCCCTCTTTTTCGCTGGCCCTCCACTTCAACAAAGGACTAGTCCTTCCTAATAGCATGTCCAAAGTATGAGAAAAGAAGTCTCAGCATCCTGGCTTCAAAAGAGCAATCTGGCTGCACTTCTTACAACACAGATTGGTTTGTTCTTTTGGCAGTTGATGGTATTTTTAATATTCTCCTCCAACAGCATAACTGTAGTGCATCAATTCTTCCATTGTCTTCCTTATTCACTGTCCGCCTTTCACATGCATATGAGGGTATTGAAAATACCATGGCTTGGGTCAGGCACACCTTAGTCCTAAAACTGACATCTTTGCTCTTGAATACTTTCGAGAGGTCTTGTGCTACAGATTTGCCGAAAAGTAATATGTTGTTTATTTTTTTGACTGCTGCTCCCATGAGTGCTGATGGTTGATCCAAGCAAAATGAAGTCTTTACCAGCATCAGTATTTTCTCCATTTATCATGATGGTCTTTTTTGGTCCAGTGGTGAGGATATGTTTTTTCTTCTTTACAATGCAGTGCAATCCATAGTGAAGGCTGTAATCTTTGATCTTCATATAGAAGTATTTTAAGTCATCTTCACTTTCAGCAGGCAAGGTTGTATCATTTGCATATTGCGGGTTGGTAATGAGTCTTTCTCTAATTCTGATACCACACTCTTCTTCATACAATCCATCTTCTGGGATTGTTTGATCAGCATACAGATTGAATAAGTGTGGTGAAAGAATACAACTCAGATGAACAGCTTCCCTGATTTTAAACCCTTCACTGTCCCCTTGTTCTGTTTGAACAACTGCCCCTTGCTCTGTTTACAGGTTCTTCAATTGAGTGTTCTGGAATATACATAATTTTTCCAATGTTTTCCACACTGTCAAAAATTTCTGCATAGTCTTTAAGATATAAGTAAGCATCTTTTTGGAGTCCTGGTGTGGCATGTTGGTTAATGAGCTGGACTGCAAAGTCGGTTTGAACCGCAAGGTTGGTGGGTCAAGCTCACTAGTCACTCTTCATACAGGTTCACTGTGGGTTGGAACCAACTCATTGGCATTTAACAGCAGCAACAAACATCTTTCTACTATTCTCTGCTTTCAACCAAGATCCATCTGACTTCAGCAATGATACCTTAGTTCTACCTCCTCTTCGGAATTCAGCTTGAATTTTCTATCAGTTTCCTGAATTACAAAGAAACGTGAAAACGAATGTTTTAGCCCCTAGACCCCGTTGCCAGATTTAATTAAAAGTCTGTCTTTACCCTGGTAATGACATGTCAGAGGGACTTATGAATACTCTGAAATTAAGTCCTACTGGAACATTGGTATTGGGATATGTGATATATAGGGTCTTCAGAACGTTCATGAAATAATGGAATTAAAAGATAATGGAATTTTTCCAAGAACTTTTTGAAGCCCCCTCTTATCCTTCAGTTCTGTACTAAGAATAAAAATATGGAGATGGCTTAGATAAAAAGCCATGCTTACTATAAAATTAGAGGTAATGTATCAATGGTTATAAACAAGGGAGCAGTGAAGACCAGCATTCAATACAGTGCTAAGTGAAAAGAATACATTCTAAAACACTATATGGCTCCTTATCCCTTTTTATTTTAATGTTTTATTGTGAAATATGTGATAGTTTCCATGGGAGAACATTAGGTTTACATTCGTCTTATCGTATATCATTTCATTGCCATGGTTACAAGCCCCTCCATGCATCATCATCCAACCAAAGGGTATACCTCACAAACCTGTCCCCTGGTCGTCAGCACACAGCCCCTCTCCCTCTCTGGGTCTAGAATCCCCAGCTGTTCCATCTCTCCACGTCATCGCCTCTGCCTCCATCTCTGGGTAGGGTCCCGCATTCTGATCTTCTCCCTTGATGGTCCCAGGGACCTCCGCTCCTGGACTACAAAGTCAATCACTCCCCTCCTTTTG
>NW_006408619.1:1587186-1606591 GCF_000296735.1 Chrysochloris asiatica | reverse complement strand
ATCACTCTTTTTTTTCCTCTTCTTTCTTCTTCTAGTTAAATTCTGATCATCCAGCCATTGAAGCCAGGTCAAGTGGATATTATCTGCAAGTGTGGGTGTTCTTGTGCATATGCTCTCTCTTCTAATCAGCTGGATGCTTCACTCTCCACTCTAGTCCTCTGTGGCTATGTCACTGACTCTGGGCCCAGGACTCCACCCAGTTTCACAGGAGTCTATTGAACATGGTGGGGCTTAGCTCACAGATTCGTTGCCATTTTTCCCTTACTTCCTTTTATCGGTGACCAAAGTGGTCACCAGTCAGAGCGCATGTCTGCTCTTGTATTCCCATTGAGTCTTAGTCTTGGAAGGGATTTTGCCCTGAGGGGACCTGGCCACTTGCCTTGATGTCTCCTGAGCAAGCAATTTATGGTCTGCTTGTCTTTTCAAGTGGAAATGTCCCAACTTAGAAGATTCTGGATGGTGTTCAGGTTTCCACCTATGGTCTTATGTAATGCAGAGGCTCCACAGGAAGCCTCCTTCACTGGATACGTTGTAGCCCCATTTTAGATATGGCTATCAATTGTAGGCATAAAACAGACTTACAAGCTTTCTATGGTAATATTTCTGGCTATTCCTTTCTTTCACCCTCCAGTGTCTATAATGGTATGCAAAGGAAAACCAAGATTCAAAACACAACCAAGCATTTTAACATTATTTCCTCCTTTTGCCCATTCCAACCATGTCTCTATCCCTATGTCCCAGAGCCCTGTTGTTCCAAGGTTGTGCATACATCATTATTTTCTTCTGTCGCACTTAGCCCATGCAAGCCTGCCTAATTGTTTTCCCGTCCTCTTTGTTCTTCCATTCCCCTTCCCCCTTCTTGTATTGCCCCCTTTCCTAGCACCCAAAATATCTAGTGTCTATTCCCTGCCCTGTGCTCCACCTTCCCTTCCCTCCCCTCACCCCACTCCCCACATCTCTGGAACCAGCAAAGAAACATCCCCCTTTACTATGGGTTATTTTCTTAGTCTTTTATAGTAGTGGTCCTATGCAGTATTTCTCCTTTTGTGACTGACTGATTTCACTCAACATAATGTCCTCAAGGTTCATCCATGTTATGTGGTAGATTACAGCTTCCTTGTTATTCTTCAAGGCAGCGTAATATTCCATTGTGTGTATGTACCACAGTTTGTTTATCCATTCTTCAGTTGATGGGCACTTACGCTGTTTTCAACTTTTAGCTATTATAAATAGTGCTGCTATGAACATCGGTGTACATATATCTACTCGTGTTATGGCTCATATTTCTTTTGGGTAAATACCAAGTAGAGGAATTGCTGCATCATAAGATATTTCTATTTCCAAACTTCTGAGGAAGTTCCATATGGCTTTCCAGAGAGCTTGGACCATTTTGCTATCCCACCAGCAATGCAGGAGTGTCCCAGTCTCTCCACATCCCCGCCAGCATTTATTGTCCTCAACTTTTTTGAACTTTGCTGTTATTGCTGGTGTGAGATGATATCTCATTGTTGTTTTGATTTGCATCTCTCTAATGGCTAGTGATCGTGAACATTTCTTCATATGTTTGTTGGCTGCCTGGATCTCCTCCTTGGTGACGTGTCTGCATGTCCTGTGCCCATTTTTTAATTGGGTTATTTGTCTTTTTCTTGTAGAGGTGTTGCAATTTCTTGTATACTTTAGAAATGAGTCCCTTGTCTAATGTGTCATTCGAAAAGATTTTTTCCCATTCTGTGGGTTCCCTTTTTACTCTTTTGGTGAAGTCTTTTGATGCACATACGTTTTTAATTTTCAGTATGTCCCAATCATCTATTTCGTCTACTTTTGTTTGTGTAGTTTTCAAAATGTTTGGTAGTCTGTGTATTCCCTGAATTAGTGCCTTCACATTTGTCTCTACTGTTTCACTGATGGCGTCATAATTCTGAAATTCACATTTAGGTCTTTAATCCATGTTGAGTTGGTTTTTGTATAGGGCGTGAGGTAAAGGTCTTGTTTCACTCTTTTGCATATAGCTCTCCAGTTCTGCCAGCACCACCTGTTGAAAAGACTGTCCCCTCCCCATGTGATATATTTAGGTACTGTGTCAAAAATCAGTTGGCTACATGTAGATGGGTTAATTTCTGGATTCTCGATTCTGTTCCATTGATCAATGTATCTTTCATTGTACCAGTACCAAGCTGTTTTGACCACTGTAGCTGTGTAATAAATTTTGAAGTCAAGGTTTCCAATCTTATTCTTCTTCTTAAACAATGCTTTGCTTATTCTGGGTCTCTTTCCTTTCCATATAAAGTTTGTAATTATTTTTTTTTTTCCATCTCTTTGAAGAATGTCTTTAGAATCTGGATTGGGATTGCATTATATGTGTAAATTGCTTTGGGCAGTATTGACATTTTCACAATGTTAAGTCTTCCTATCCAGATTCTGATCCATTTTAATAAAGAAAAACCTATATCTTTGAATGAAACCAAGATTGGAAAACTATATATAGCCAACAATTCATCAAAAGTTGCCTGTGATTAGGGGCTATAACATTCGTTTTCATGTGTTTCTTTGCAATTCCATGTATATTTCCAAATTCTCTCAAATGATCATACATCACTTTTACAAGGAAAATATGTTTGTTTTTACTATTAAGAAACAGCCAACATTAAAGGTTAAGTGTCTGCATTGTAATAGAAGGACACTGATACATAGACTAGTTGGTGAACCTGCAATGTTGTAGCTCTGAGGGTAGAAATTGATACATGGTGGGAGAGGGTTAAAGGAAGGAGAAGCCATTTGCCTAGAGGAAGAATGGCAGGATAAGGGGGCATTTGCCTGGTGAACCAGCTTGGCACAATCTTCCAGCAGTACATCAGCATGGATGTGGAGGCTTGTATCTTTAGATAGGTTTAGGAGTTAGTAAACCACTTGCTGTCACATCAACTCCAACTCATGGTAACACCATGTGTGTCAGAATACAACAGTACTCTATAGAGTTTTGTTGTGTTTTGTTTTAACTTTTTTATTGTGAGTTGAGTGGAAGGTTTACAGACAATATCATCAGTTTTACATTCAACGAATTATACGCTCTGTTTCATCTCAATGACTGCAGTCCCCTCCATGCACACCAGTGATCCCGTTTCCTCCCTGAGGTTACTATTTCCATTCCACCCGCCTTCCCAGCCCTTCTCAACTTTGACTTTAGTCACATGTTGTCCTTTCCATTTTGAATGACTGACCAGTCCATGGTGAGCCTACTCTACTAATATTGTTGCCCCTCTCCCCCCAGATTCATGTCTGTTGCTTGGTTGACAATTGGGCCACGAGATGAGTTCCTTTCCAGACCTGAAGGGTGGTCAAAGGCTATAGTAGTCTCTTTATGACCAGTAAGACTGGCATTTTAAAAAACAATTTTGATTTTCATTCCACATTTTTGCCCATTCTATCCAGGACCTCCTAATGGGATGCTTTTCACAAGTCGATAGAGGTAGCTGGGCATCATCTACTTCTGGTCTCAGACTGATGCTTACATGTTCTATTAGTCCTTTGGACTAATTGATTCCAATTATTTTCAATTATTTTCACTCTTCTTTCTTCCACATATGGAGGAACAAATAACTCCACCTGAGATGGTCGCTCATGAGTTTTTAAGATCCATGTTTTTAAGATCAGCAGAGTAGGATGTCAAACATTGTCTTTGTGGACTGTGTTATGCCAGTTGACCATGATATCTCCTGACACTATGTCCTGAGCCCCCAGGCCCAGCAACTCATTGCCTTCAGTTGTTGGATAAGATCTAGGAAGTTTTCATCCCTTTGCCCGCTGTGTGCTCCTTCACATTCACTGTTGTGTTTGCAGGAAAGGCAAATGCTTGTGTATAAATACTCTCTTTCAAACTCTTATATATTTGTGAGTATCCTCCCATACCCATTCAGCCTTTGTCTCTGTCCACGTATCTCACTGAATAACATTGCTGTTCCAAGGTTGCGTGTATTTACTTCTATCCCCTTTAACCCTTCATACCTTCATGTGTCTTCCCTTGTGTTCATCATCTTACCAACTTTCCTCTTATTATATATTACCCTTTCCCTTCTTGTATATTGCCCTCCCCATTACCCGAGTTAACATGTGTTTACCTCTTAACCAGATAATTACTCTCTTTCCCTCCCACCCGTGGCATCAAAGAAGGTTTCTTTTGGTATGGAAACTGTTTCTTGAGTTTTTATAATAATGGTCTCATACAACTGTTTTTTGTTTTTGTTTTTTTGATTGACTTATTTCACTCAACATAATGTCCTACAAATTCATCCAGGTTATGAGGTTTTTCATAGATTCATTGTTATTCCTTAGGGTTTTCAGTGACCGATTTTTCAGAAGACGATCACCAGACCTTTCATCCAAGGAGCCTCTGGGTGGTTCAAGTCTCCAACCTGTTTGATCACAACTGAGCTCTTAACCATTTGTACTATTCAGAGGACTCAGCTTCTGGAGCAGGGAGATACAGGTGCAGGGACTTGTTTGTTCATCTGGAGATACAGTCCCATCTTTTAGCTTTCCTTGTTCTGCCAGCATTTCCTACCAAGGGAAGCTGAAACAGAGAGTTAGTGCAGACATTCCCCCAAAGAACACCCACTTTCCTCCCCTTGGTTTGACAGGTTACTGTCTGCTCGGGCATTCCAGGTCATAGGAGTGAAAGGTGGATGTAATTCTTGCTTTTATTTCAGAATTCTCTTCCCTGGCAATTATCCTGCAGTCAGTGGCCTGTCCAGGGAAGAAGACCCTGTGTTTCTTCTTGCTGCCTTTCAGGGTCCCCTTTACCTCAGAAGCACATGTGCTACCTCAGAAGCAAGTCTCTGCCTGGACTCCCTGGAGCTCAGAGTTCTTTGCCTAGAAGGATCAGCTTGGATTGGGCCAATAAGGCAAAGGGTTTCTCAGCTACAAAAAGATAGGATAATGCACGACAGAGGCTGTCTGAGGCGCTTCAGTGAAACATGAAGAACCCATACATGTCTGGGGCACTTAGAACCAGGCTGTCATTCCAAGGAGGATACCCCATCAATTGTGGTAACATCACCAGTTTACCCTCCCAGTTATTGGGACGTCAGGCCCCCAAGATTGAAGACCTCACACGTCAGACCAGAACAGGACACTGCCTGTGCCGGACCCTCTCTGGGAAAGTCCCTTTTTGAACTGCAGGACTTGAGCTCGACATTTAATGGAAACTGGTTTCTTCATGGTAGCTGAGCTACTTCTTTCTTAAATTATTATCATTCACTGTGTGAAGAAATACACAGCGCGTAACACACACCCGCTCAGTAATTTCTGCATGTACAATTCAGTGACTTTGATCCCATTCCTCAGAGTGTACTGTAATCCGTACCACCTTTTCCAAGTTATCCACCACCAGTAACATCAACTGATTGCACCCTAACCTCTCATCTCAAAGGCCAAGTTGCTGTTGTCAGTTTGATTGCATGTGGTGGTGTTCTAAGTGCCGTCAAGTCAGTTCTGGCACATAGTGACCCTGTACAGGGTTTCCAAGGAGCGTCGGGTGAGTTTGAACCACCAACCTTGCGGTTCAAACCAACCTTGAGGTCCATTGCTTTATCCACAGTGCCACATCAGGACTCCCTACTCTTTAAAAGAGCATACTGCTTAGGGCAAATATTCTTTAACAATTGAGATAAACTATTGTTTGGTTTAAAGATGAGCAGCGGGGAGAGTTTCTCCTTACTGTTTAAAGATTATCTCAGCACCAGTGTGTCATGGGTCATTCAGGCTCCATGGCTCCAGAAATGCTGGATTCTGTGAGAATTTGTAATTCTGTTCCATGTCTTTCTTCCTTTTGATTAGGATTCTTCTACAGAATATTTTATCAAAACGTCCAGCAATATTAACTAGGTACCATCCAGTTTTTCTGGCCTCATGGCAAAGAAAGCAATTACTTATGCATTCCAGTTCCTCCTCTGGAATAGCTGACATCTTTACCCCCAAAAAAAGGTAATTCCAGAAAGTAGGGACATAACCTTTAGAGTTTTCATAAGATGATCTTTTTTGGGGGGAAGAGGTGCTTTTTGTGCCACTTTGATGTCTTTCTTGTGTAATTCAACGACACCAGTTACAGCAAGTTTATTGTCCAACCATCACCAGTATCTGGTGCCAAATCTTCTACCACAAGAGGCTTCTAATAAAAAT
Organism: Chrysochloris asiatica; assembly: GCF_000296735.1. Classification (NCBI taxonomy): domain Eukaryota; kingdom Metazoa; phylum Chordata; class Mammalia; order Afrosoricida; family Chrysochloridae; genus Chrysochloris; species Chrysochloris asiatica. The sequence continues at coordinate 1,600,417 of NW_006408619.1, read as the reverse complement.
AACATCGAACTCCATACCCGCTCCCTAGCAGCGTAATCCTTCAATCCAGGAATGTGCTTCATTTATATAATTAATAGGCATTGATCCATGAGTATTGAATATGGGGAAAAGATCCAAAATTTTTTTTTTTTGCCAGTACATTTGAAATGCTGCTATAAAGTATTTTGTTCTTGTAATATGAGCTGTCAAAATAGCATGCTTATGATTTTCTTCATCGATAGAAAAGGAATCCAAGATTCCATAGAATAATCTTTCTGTTTTTATGGCCTCTAAGCTTGTTTGTAATTCTTTATTCCTGTCATCACATGTGACTAGAAACATTTCTCAATTTAAATGAATAACTGGATGGGAGCAGGGGTAGTTGTCAATGGCAGTGCCTTTGTTCTTTCATTGATTTCATCATTGTATGGTAATGTTGGAGATTTAAAACAAGTTTAACAGATGCTACATTTACATGGTTCAAAAGTACAAAAAGGAGGGAGTGAACACTCTCCCTTCTATCTGCCCCCACCCACTCACTCCTCAGCTTACCATTCTGGGGCTTTGGATTATTTTTATTGACATGCTGGGTAGGGTGGAGGGTCAGAGAAAAAGAGGGAGACCTCCAACGAGATGGATCGGCCAGGTGGCATCATTGATGGACTCGGGGGTGGCAGCGGTGGTGAGGTTGGCCCAGGATCGAACATTGTTTCGTTCTGCTGTGCATGGAGTCACTATGAGTCGGTTCCGACTCGATGGCACCTGACAACAACAACACAACAACATAAGACCTTGCTGTGTACCTGGTTGTGTTTTAGGTTTTTATCAGTTAATCGTTTTGCTCACATGTCTTTCTATGTTAGAACATGAAGAATGCTTGTCTACCTTTTTAATAGCTGTATAATCTGCCATTGTGCAGACCTGCTGGATTCTACTGTACGTATGCAATACTGCTTTGTGTTTGGGCAAAAGTATCTGTAGGATATGTTCTGGTAGAATCTACAAGCCAGTCCCCTTCTGTCATATAGGTCACCTCGGTTCCAAAGATTGTCAGACTTGTTCTTCTCAGCCTGAGTTGCCACAATGCATTTCATTTACAGTAAAACTAGACCCTGCCATCCCATGTTGTGGCACCACGCTGAAACTTCACAGCTTCTGGAGGTAGCAGGGACTGCATTCCTTCCAGGGGATGGGCAAACCAGAGAGACAAACTCATTCCTGGAGTCTAGCGTCTGGTGCGGCGCTGTAGGATCAGCACTGGACTTTGAACCACAAGGTTGGAAGTTCAAACCCACCAGCTGCTCTTCCAAAGTCCTATAGAGGATCACTAGGAGTTGGAACTGAATCCACAGCACTTAACAACAACAACAGGGTATTTTCTGGTGTTCTGGTGTGGACTGCTAACCACAAGGTAGGCAGTTCAAACCCACTAGCTGCTCTTCTAAAACCCTATACAAAATCACTATGAACTGAAACCGACTCCGCGGTACACAACAAGACGTACATTTCTTAGTAGTTGAAGCCACATTGGGAACTACCAAAGAAAGCATTTCATTTAATCCATGGGAGTCCACAGGTGCTTTCTAGGACCCATACATGTTTTGGACTGACCGGACAGGACTGTTATATGAAGAAGACGGCAGAATAGGATGCAAACTTGTATCATCTTCCTAACTGAAACAGGCCGTCTTCTCACCCTCCAGTTACTGCTGCTTAAACCTTAGCAGATCTAGAGGTTCCCACCTAGATCCCAGCTGATACTGCAGGGCTGCCCCTCTGTTTCCTTTTTCATTTGAGAAGGTAGTATAAAGCCTTGTTGGTGGACGTCATTGTCTCTCCCAGTTATGCATCCTGGGAAAGTGCTCCGTCCTCCTGTGAGTTTCTCCCCACTACACTCAGGTCTTCCTTCATGGCCTCATCACCTTGTACACTCAGAGCACCCCAGCACCTTGTCCAGACAGATGTGTGCCCCTCAAATCGGGATCTGCCCATCCCTTGTTAAATTTAATGACCACGAGTTCATCATTCCCCCTGGGATTCCCTGCTGCAAGGACCACAAGCAGTCCTAGCCTGCCCCCATCCATTCCGTAGGACCACCCAGTGGTTCTTGATCACCATGTTGGACTGACTTATCCAAAGGAAAAAGCAACCAATTCAAGTCCTTCCTCAGATCAGGCTGACTTACCTCCTCCCCAACCTTTTTCCTGGCTCTTTTTGAATCAGTTAAATTTGGATAAATAAATATCGAGTTGCCTAGGACTTCGGGGAGGAACCTATCTATTTCCAGCTTTTCTTTTCTGGCACCAACAAGCTGACGTCTTTGCTGGTCATCTGCTAATCTCCAGCCTCTTTTCTGACTTCCTTCCTGCCCCGTTGGCCAGAGTGGCCCTTGGTCCACTGTTCACTGCCCTTCTCGTGGCTTTATACCCTGCCCAGTTCTCCTCCTCTTTATCTTGGCTGCAAACCCCTCTCTCTCCAGGCCCAGGTCAGCTTCTGGAATATGTTGAACTCACCAGATGGGGCTGCACAGCCTGCCATAGTCTTGAAATAAAGACTTTTCATTGTACCCCTATCCTTTAGGGCATGATCGCTGACCTCATCCAGTTGACTCCCAGCAACTAGTACTGGCAGGAACTCCCGAGGGGTAATGAGAGCATTGCAGGCAGAGGTGTCTGTGGACAAGAGGCTGTTGGGTGTAAGGTGTCAGGAAATCACAACCAATGACACAAGGGCTATACTTGGGCCATTTGCACAAATCCCCCCTCCCTGGGTGGACTGTTTAAAGAAGAAGACCCCAGTACAGCACAGAGTTTGAAGAGACTGGGTTCCTCTCATCCCACACCTCGTCTGTACACATCACACCATACAAGTGTCCTGTGGGATGCTCATAAAGTCTCGGTACCCTGCAATCACCCCATGGAGGTTGACTGGATAAGACCCCCTCCCTCTATAAGTCCTGAGAGATTAAAAAAAAAAAAAAAAGAAGGAAGAGGTGGGAGAAGGGGAACAGGCAGAATAGGAGAACTGTAAAATCCGAAAGGGTTTTGTTTGCCCCTCGGGAGGATTTCCCTGGCATGTTCAGAAAGCTCAGCAGTCCTGAAAAGGGAAGCCATGCATCATTCATCATTGTTTTCCTTCAGTATTCATTAAAAGCCTCTGCACTATTACTATCGAACTTTAATTGGCTTGGTGCTGGGCACTGCCTCTGCCAGCCCCAATCCTCCCTTTACTATCTGAAATTCCTTGAATGGGAGTGCAGGGCCCAGGCTGGGGGCAGAGGTGCTGGGCAGGCTTTCTCCCCAAAGATCAATGGAAAGGGGTCTCTGTTCTTGCTTCTTTTTCATCATTTATTCATCCATGTATCTCATAGGGCTTTGTGCTCCCCACGACCCCCTTGCTGCTCTCTGGCATCTCTGAACTTCGAGAGAACTTTCCCATGAGCTCTTCCGCTCACAGCCTTGTCTTCAGGCCTGAGCATGCACACCCTTTATTCTGGGAGCTGCATTGTGCAGCGAACCCACAACCATGCTCTCTTACCCAACTTACTCCTTTCTGTAATCATCAGTGTAATTATAACTGCATGAAAGAGACGACAAATTGGCAAGTAATAGCAGTGTTCATTTGGCAATGCTTTATCGTATTGTGGAAGCGTAGTTGCCTCTTTAATTGTGTTGGGGGAGACACTTTGGTCCACAGTACAGCGTACTGGAGGATTCTCGAGAACAGAAATGAAGTAACACAGGAGAGAGGGGAGTCAGCTCTCTTCCTTAGAATTTTACCTCTATTTGCATACGTTTTGAGGCCTCCCTACAAAGGGAACACGTTTATGCAGGCCTAATTAATGGAATGCCACAGAATGCATAATCAGACTATGGCAGCTTCCAGTGATGGATGGCTTCTGGCTTGGGAATTGGATGTGCCCCCAGTTCAAAGGGCTGGATGATTGCCTTTCAGAATCTCACCGGCTGCGCGTGTCTCACCACCATCCCTGCTGAGAATGCCACCGTGGTGCCTGGGAAATGCCCCAGCCCCGGGTGCCAGGAGGCCTTCCTCACCTTCCTCTGCGTGATGTGTGTCTGCAGTATGATCGGTGCCATGGCCCAGACGCCGTCTGTCATCATCCTCATCAGGTAAGCCCCGGCACCTGGAAGCCGGCCCACCACTGTCCTTGTCCACGCTGTGAATAGAAGCTGAGAGTCATAGACGAGGTCAGGTAGGACCACAGCTAGTAACGCAGCTTCTCTGGTCCCATAGGAATCAGTGATCATGGTGCCAGCTGCTAGCTGAAAGCTTTGAAGTTCAAGTGCACCCAGAGGGGCCTTGGAAGAAAGGCCTGGCAATCTATCCACTTCCCAAAAGTCAGTCATTGACAAGCCCTCTGGAGCACAGTTCTGTTCTTGTATACGTGGGCCTTCCATGAGTTGGAATCAACTCAGTGGTAGCTGGTTTGGTTCTGTCTTTCCTCAGACCTCACACCAGGAGTAGGGAGCAGAGCTCCAAGGGGAAGACAACACATGATTTCCTCCCAGAAGGAGACTCTGCGGGAATTTAGGAAAGGGACTGTGGTTCTAGCTTGCTTTACAGACGGCAGTATTGTTGGAGCAAAGAGAACAAGGCAGTGGACTAGCAGCAGTTGAAAGACCTGTTGCCCAGCCCTGCCTGGTCATGTCAGTTCCTCTTGCACTTTTCTCTGAATCAGTAACTGGAGGTGACCAAGGGGTTCTGCCAGCCTCCTGGAGCTGAGCGGGCTCAGGCGAGACTATGTGTGTGCCGTCTCTTCATAACTCTGCGTCACTCATAACCAGTTCTAGGGCAGGAGCGATGCCTTGGAGGTGAATTATTGAGTAACATTCTCTGTAACTTTCAACATTTTCCTTAACCGGTTTGAGGAACCTAAAAGTGAACTGATAGGCACATCAGAGAAAGAATCTGCTTCACATAAGGAAATGGTTATCTAAACAAACCCGTGCACTCCCAAACACTGCAAATAAAGCCAGGAATGAAGTCAATACAAGGGGCTTGCTTCTGTCTTCTTCTGTCCCTGCAGAACACGTTCCCTGGCCTTTCTTACACGTGTTCCCCAAAAAAGGATTTACAAGCGAGGACTTAATATTACTAGAAGGTTATTAGCAGTGTCTTGTTATGTGCAAAGACATTAAGGGTGCAATATCAAATTGCTACTTCACAGTTACTACATTTGAAAAGAAATTTAAAAGAATAACATCTAGTGCTTGCAAGGTGGTAGCCAAGCTTCTAAAATCGCATATTGCTGGTAGCATTGAAAAATGTACCATTTCTTAAAAAAAAAAATATGGCATTGTGAATCAAAAGCCAAAAAAAAATTTGTTCAGTGACCCTAACCCTTGCCATGTATCTTACGAAAAATACCTCTCTACAAGAAGAAGAAGAAAAAAAATAATGCTAACTATAATAGCAGGAAAGCCTGAATTGGAATATGAGTTAAATTATGGTCCTGCACTTCAGTGTAACAATGACAATTCTTAAGAATATGAAAAATGTTTATGAAATGAGCCATTGAATTTGAAACTATTTACGCAGGCTGATTATAAATAATGTGCATATGAACAAAACCCATCAGATCTTGGGTATGGGTTTAGGGTAGCTGGCATTATGAGTAGTTCATTTTTCTTATTAGAAATTCTCATGAAGCTTTATTGTGATTCTCACATACAAAAGGCACCGAGAAGCAGGGGAAATGCACCTCGCTGCCATTAGCCATGACTAGCCCTTTTGTCTTCACTCCATCACATTCCTGTAAAAAACACAGCCTCTCAGAGATCAGCAGTCATGACTGGCAGACCAAACACAGCAAGTGTGTTGAAATTTTAATCCCTTCCAAGTCTCAGCTTGACAGATAGCTCTTGGAGATTTCCAGGATGTATTTGATCCCCTTTCAATGAATCTGTCCATATCAACCTTTGTCGTTAAATTGATTCTGATTTGCAGCGACAAAGTAGAACTTCCCCCAGTTGGTTTCTAAGGAAGCCGACTTCCACATCTTTCCCCTAAGGTGTGGCTGGTGGGTTCCAACTGCTGATCGTTCAGGTCTCAGTCCAGCATGTAGCCCACTGGGCTGCCAGGGCTCCATAAATGATCTAGGATGGACCTCATCCAGCATATAATTCCACTCCCCAGCTAGCCTAAAGGAGACACAGGCTCATACAGTGGACAGACAGGAAGAACCAGGACAATGATGTATCCAGTGTCCTTCCCAGTCTCGTACCAGTACAGACATTTTGGGCAGGCAAAGAGCACAAGCAGCCTGTGCCGTGGCTCAGATGCGTCCAGTCCTGTGTGATGCACCCGCCCCAGGCTGTTGTTATGAGCTGTCTTCCATTCAGTCCCGGACTCTGACAACCCCATGCACAGTGGAGCAAAACTCTGCCAGGATCGGACCACTATGGTCCACAAGAGTGTCATTGGCTAATTTTCAGAAAGAGCTTACCAGGCCTTTCTTCCTAGTGCATCTGGAAGCCACACTGAAACCTGCTTAGCATCATAGCGACATGCAGGGCTCCACTGAGACTGGTGGTGGCAGTACGTAAATTACACTGACCAGGAATTGAACCGAGTCTCCTGCACTGACCAGGAATTGAACCGAGTCTTGTGCAGTGACCAGGAATCCAACCAGGTCTCCTGCACTGACCAGGGATTGAACTGAGTCTTGTGCAGTGACCAGGAATCGAACCAAGTCTTCTGTAGTGACCAGGAATCGAACCAGGTCTCTGACACTGACCAGGAATCGAACCAGTTCTCCTGTAGTGACCAGGAATGGAACCAAGTCTCCTGCACTGACCGGGGATTGAACCGAGTCTTGTGCAGTGACCAGGAATCGAACCAAGTCTCCTGTAGTGACCAGGAATCAAACCAGGTCTCTCACACTGACCAGGAATCGAACCAGTTCTCCTGTAGTGACCAGGAATGGAACCGAGTCTCCTGCATTGACCAGGGATTGAACCGAGTCTTGTGCAGTGACCAGGAATGGAACCAAGTCTCCTGGACTTGTAGTGACCAGGAATCAAACCAGGTCTCTCACACTGACCAGGAATCCAACCAGGTCTCCTGCACTGACCAGGGATTGAATCGGGTCTCCTGCGTGAAAGAGAAGCACTCTCCCTTGAACCATTGGTGCCTCATTCTCTGGCTGGCTGGGAGCTTACCACAAGAAAGGATGAAAGTTAATGTGAACCAAGCCCCTGCATTTGCTTTTTTGTTAGGATTATTCCCCTTTGAGAGGGGACATTAAGACCCAGAGAAAGTGTAGCAAGTCTGCTCAATGTCCCGCAGCTAGTCAGTTATGAAGGCAGTGCCTCAGCATGGACTTTACTGACACTTCAGATAGCATGCAGCCCCGAGCTCTCCACTTTCAGAACTAGATCCAAGAAGGATTATTTCTCCTGTTGGAACCACATTCCCAACAGGATATGAAGAGAGATCTTAGCACCTTTCTACCTTTGTTCCTTGTGACATGATAACTAAAAGGAAATCAAATTCCAGGTGATAAATATTCTAGGTCATTATACCAGTGTGCCTTTTTGATACAGGGGTTTGGCCTTTATTTATTTGTCTTTTAAGTTAATACCCTCCAATGAACATATGAAAAAAAGAAACAAGAAGCCAATTATGACTTTGAAGAACGTGAACTTTATAATATGCTCATTCTAAAGAGCTCTGTCTTTCTGTGCAAACATTGTTGACATTATACAATTGTCTGGCTTAGTCACCTAGGGATTTCTCCATCACTAAGAGTCTGGTTACGAGTCGGGCTGCTAACCGCAAGGTCAGCAGATCAAAACTGCCAGCCGTACCGCTGGAGAAGGCTGAGGCTTTCTGCTCCCGTAAAGATTTACAGCCTTGGAAACCTTGTGCAGGGTTGCTGTGGGTCAGAACTGACTCCACAGCAAACCACCACCACCCGAGCGAGGGTCTGGACCTGCTATTCAGTGCTGTTGAGTCACTTCTGATTCACAGTTACCCAGTGTACAGCAGAATGAACTACTGTCCGGTCCTGTGCCATCCTCATGGTCCTTCCTAGATGTGTGCTCATTATGTTAATGATTAATAATCTTCTTTTCCATGGGCCCTTTATTGTAGCCCTGGGATTACTTACCTCTATAATTTACCCTCAAATCCTGGTGTGGCGCTGTGGGGTAAAGCACTGGACCCCAAGTTTGGATTGAACCTTAAATTCGGTGGTTCAAACTCACCAGCCACCCCTTGGAAAGCCTATATAGGGTAACTTTGAGTCAGAACTGACTCAATGGCACTAAACAACATCATTATCTAGTTGGGAGCGCAGTGATTCCATATGATAAGCACAGGACTGCTAACCACACAAAGTCTGCGGTTCAAGCCCTCCAGCCATTCTGCAGGAGAAAGATGAGACTTTCTTCTCCTGCAAAGATTTAAAGTCTCAGGAACCCTATACAGGGTCGTTATGAGTCGGAACCAACTTGAAGACCCCTAACAACAACATTATCTAGTGATTTTCCCTCCCTCCCACTCACATCCCAGGTAACCATCAAATAATGTTGCTTTCTCTGTGTAAACTTTTCCTTAACTTTTTGTAATAGTGGATTCATACAATATTTGTCCTTTTGTTACTAAGCATAACATTTATCAGGTTTGTCCACATAATGAAGTTTTCTGCAGATTTCTGTGTTATTCTTTGACATTGACTTGTGTTTCATTGTGTGTGTGTGTACCATAGTTTGTGTAGCTCTTCATCTGTTGACAGGCACTTGTTTCCATTGCTGTTGTGAACAATGCTGTTGTGAACATGGGTTTACGTTCCTTGGCTCTTATTCCTTTAAGATATAGACCAAGTGGTGAGATTGCTGGATCAAAGGGTATTTCTGTTTCCAGCTCTTTAAGGTAGTCCCATACCAACTCTCTCCATGGTGGTCGCACCATGTTACAGCCATGTCCAGTCTCTCCACACCCTCACCTGCATTTGTTGCTTCTTACTTTGTTGAACTTGGCTATTGTTGCTGGGGTGAAATGATATCTCACAATTGTTTTGATTTGCTCTCTCTAATGGCTAATGCATTTGTTGGCTACCTGAATATCTTCTTTGGTAAAGTATCTGTCCATGTCCTCTGCCTATTTATATTAAATTGTTCGTGCTTTGTTGTTGAGGAATTGATATTTTCTATAAAATATTGAGATTAGTCCCGTCTCGGTTGGGTATGTCATTACCAAATATTCTTTCTCAATCTTTAGGTTCTCTTTTTATTCTTTTGAAGAAGTCTGTTGAAGTCACTAAGTATTTAATTGTAAAAGCTTCCAGTCATCTAGCTTTTCTTCTGCTATCTGTGCATTTTTCTCCATTTGATAGTCTATTTTTGCCATAAATTAGGGTCCCTAAATTTATCCCTATTTTTCCTTTAACAATTTCTATAGTTTTCAGTGTTTCATTAGGTCTTTGATCCACCTTGAGTTAGCTCTTGTATATGAATCTTGTTTCATTTTTCTGCAAATGGATGTCTAGTTTTGCCATGTTAAAGAATCTGCCTTGTCCCCTTTTAATGGGTTTAAGCCCTTTGTCAAAACTCAGCTGTCCGTATGTGGAAGCATTTATTTGTGGGTTCTCAGTTCTGTGCCATTGGTCTCTGTGTCTCTTTTACCAGTACCAGGCTGTTTTGACTGCCATGGCTGTATAGTAGGTTTTGAAATTGGAAAGTATGCAATCTCCTTTTTTGTTCTTCTTCAGTAGTGCTTTGCTTATTCAGTGTTTCCTTTCCATAAAAAGTTTGTGGCTGGTTTTAATGAATGTTGTGGAATCTGGTTTAGGATTACACTAGATCTATTAAAATGACTGAAAGTTAAGGTAATGAATGGATTCTTTCACAGATGGTCCCTTGAGATTGTCAAACCGAGCTAGTCTGGTGGATTTTACAGTATAACTGAAGGATGACAAAGGTGTTAATGGTTTTCCCTTTTTCCCAAGAAGCATAGGGGAATGGTTTTCCAGTTTCTGTTTCCTTGGTGTTTGTGCTCCATTAACTTATGATGGTTTCCTGCCCCAACAAAAGAAGAATTGTCTTTAAATAAAGATTGTTTTGGACCAAATGTGCGTATGTCCTTCAAATGACAAAGATTAGCTCCAGTTTCACATGGGCTAAAGAGCTTGATGGTGTCTAGCTACCACTACTGGCCATTCTGACTAGGATCACAGTAGCGGGTCCTGGACAGAGTGGGAGAAAAATTAACAAAAAATCAAATTCATAGAAAGGACAAGATTCATCGGTCAGCTGGAGACTGAAGAACTCTTAAGATTGTACCTCTAAGACACCCCCCTGACTTGGAACTGGAGCCATGTCTTGAGACCACCTTTCAGCCAAACAATATATTGTTGGTGTTATTAAATGCCAACTCATAGTGACCCCGTATAAGGTTTCCAAGGAGCGGCTATTGAGTTTCAACTGCCGACCTTGCTGTTTAAACCGACCTTGCAGTCCAGCACATTAACCCATGGTGCAACACCAGAACTCCAAAACAATAGATGCTGTTGTCGTTGTTGTTTTAAAGTGCCATTGAGTGGATTCTGACCCATAGTGACCCTGTGTATGGTTTCTGAGGAGCAGCTGGTGAGCTTGAACCACTGACCTTGCGGTTCAGACAGCTTTGCAGTCTGATGCCTTAACCCACGGCACCACACCAGGACTCCAATAGATAGGCCATAAAATAAACAACAACACCCAAAAGGGATATGCTTCTCAGAACAATCAATTATTTGAGATCAAAGTAATAACCGTTGCCTAAAAGCAAAGACAAGAAGGCAGGAAGAGGTAGAAAATTGGACACAAGGAAAGCTGGGAACCAGGCAGAAATGGGGAGAGGGCTGACACTTTGTGGGAAACGCGATTAATTTCATCGAACGCTTTATATACAAACAATCGGATGGCAATTAATTTTCTGTGTATATGTTCACTTGAAGCACAATTTTAAAACTTTTAAAGATTAGCTCCAGTTATTAAAACACAATTCAATTCTTAAACTTATCTTGTCATGCAGTTGCAGTTATTTTTCAGACTTTAGGCAGGGAAACAAACAACAAGAAATTATTAGCAGGGTTCTAAAACGGGCTCTGGTCTATAGCAGGGAATGCCTATGGGGTCTGTTAATTAAAGTAGGGTGATAAGAACCTTTTTCTTTTCTTTTCTTTTCACGTAGGACAGTCAGCCCTGAACTCAAGTCTTATGCCCTCGGCGTTCTTTTTCTCCTCCTTCGTTTGTTGGGTACGTATTACCTCTTTATTCCCATAATTGGATACTTATTATCAGGTGAGTAAATTATAGGTGAAATGACCCTATTTCTTTGGTTTCTTATTTCTATGAAGTTCAGTTATGAGTCAATAAGAAAAGTTTTTACATCCACACACTATACTCCGAGTTAGGTCTAAACCCAGGTATTCCTTATCCAAGACACTGCAGAATTTCCATGTACCAACTCTATCTTCATGCTACCCTGAATCTTCAGTAGCATACAGAGGAAAGGTGGTGGTGCCAAAAAGAGGGGAAGGAAATTGGTAGTGCAATTTGTTGTTGTTGTTGTTGTTATGTGCCGTGGAATCGGTTCCAACTCATAGTGACCCTGTACAGGGTTTCCGAGGCTGTACATCTTTACGGGAGTAGAAAACCTCATCTTCCTCCTGCTGAATGGCTGGTAGTTTCGAACACCTGACCATGAGATTAGCAGCCTGATTCGTAACCATTCTGCTGCCAGGGCTCCTTGGCACCCCCACTAAGATCCCTGTGAGCAGCTTGTAAAATGTTTCCTTGATGGGGTTTCCAGCTGGGAGACAGAGAAGCTTTCTCACATTGCTTCACAAATGGGAATACTTTGCAAGCTTTAATTTTTCCAAACTGACTTTGTTTATTTATCCTGAGTTTCCTGGATGGTTCAAATGTAACTTTCACACTGTTGGGCCTTTTCCAAGGTTTGGTACGGATAGAGAAATTGAGTCCAACACTGTTTGTTAAGATGGGAATATAGAGAGTATATATATATATATAGTCCTGGTTTGGTGCTGTGGGTTAATGCGCTGGACTGCAAAGTCAGTTTGAACCACAAGGTTGGGGGTTCAAGGTCACCAGCTGCTCCTTGGAAACCCTATACAGGGTTGTTATGGGTTGGAACTGATTTGATGGCACTCATCAACAGCAGTAGTTGTTAGTATCTTCACCCAGCGCCATTTGGACTGGCTAGTGTGGAACCGGACTAGCCAGGCAGCAGTCCCTGGCCTCTTTCTCTGGACCACACTTTATGAACATCCTTTTGTCAAAACCATGGTCAAGACAGGATAACTGATTGTTGTTGTTTTTTTATCCTTGACTAATAGAAATGTGGTTTTCTTTAAAGGACTCTAATTACAAATTAGTGTACAATGGGAAATAACTTTGGCCTGTGTTTTCAGAGTAAAAATAAAATTCCTCTTTCCAAGTATATAATCATGGATGAACGCATAGACTGAGTTGCAAACATGTTTAAAAAAATGCTTATAAAATTGAAACATTGGCAACAATCCAAATATTTAACAACTTAGAGTTGTTTAAATAAATTATGGTACCTGATCATACTAGACTTTACATTACCTTATAGAATTCTTAAAAAAAAGATGTATATGGAGTTGGAAAGGAGCAAAAAGAAGTAGTACTTTATATAAAGTGTTTTTGAAATATAAACGTGGGATACTTTTGAGAACCTACATCTCCTACTGTCGGATCAGCGCTGGACTGCTAACCAGAAGGTTGGCAGTTCAAACTCAGCATTCACTCCTCAGAAACCCTATACAGGATCCTTATGAGTCAGCTCTTTGACGAATGAAATTGCCCTGGTGGTGCAGTGGGTTAAGCACTGAACTGCTAACTGCAAGGTCATTGGTTCAAACCCAGCAGCTGCCCATTGGAGGGAAAAGATCAGGCTTTCTGCTCCTGTGTTTACAGTCTCAGAGGCCCGAAGGAGCAGTTCTACTGAGTCCTATAGATTCACTACGAGTCGAAATCAACTCAGCCACAGTGGGTTAATGAGATTACACAGTAAAATGTGAACCTATGTAAAGCAGAAGCCTGTCAGAGAACCAAAACTCAATTATCTTCCACTAATCAAGAGTAATATGGAGCTCTGGTAGCGTAGTGGTTACGAATCGGGCTGCGAACCTTAAGGTCAGTGGTTCGAAACTACCAGCCGCTCCAAGGGAGAAAGATGAGGCTTTCTACTCCCGTAAGGA
>NW_006408619.1:1554424-1586766 GCF_000296735.1 Chrysochloris asiatica | reverse complement strand
ATATATATATAATAGATCCATTAATAAGGTTCCTGTCTGGGAAACGACAGCTCTGTGGTATATGTTCCCTTGACCTTTGATATGTTATGATCACTCCTGCCAAGCCTGGGATGGCCTCAGCACCCTTCCGAACCATTGCCAGTCCATGTATGAGGCTACACACGTGAAACTTTAAACTGCATTTCTGGCTTATTTCTATACCATGGCAAGTAGAAGTGCCCTATGCCTATCAAACAATGCCCTAGGTAAAACAAGTTCAGAACTCAGACGAAAATAAGACAACATAAAAATCAAATACAAAATAAAATTATACAAGCTCCCCTAGAAAGTGGCGGTCACCTCAGAAGTCGACAGAGCATACGTACTTACTTATTGTGAGACACTTTGTCAATACCGCGGATACTGCCTTGGCTCCTGTTGGTTTTGAGGTCACTGATGAGTTATTACAAGTGCTTACCAACAAATACTCAAGAAATCCAATCTGTACTCATTTTAGTGAAAGTGAGGGTTTTTAATTCAATTTTGCAAAATATTGGGTGCCCAACCCAGTAGACACAGGCAGACGTTGCCCCATGGCCAACTTGCAAAGAGTTTTATTCCCCTGTTTTGAGAGTCCTCCCCAGTTAGTATGGGGTTCACAATCTAACCAGGATGGCGCCCAAGGCCTTAATGACTGTATTCTTATTTAAAGTTCCCACTCTTAGAACAGATTTCATTCCCCAGTCCCCTAATTCCTAATTCATCCTGCTCCCATACCCCTGAGTGTGAATCAACAGCCTATGTCTGGTCTAACAGTCTCCTGTGCCATTATTCCTGAAGATGGACCATCTTGAGAATGTCTCACACTTATGATCCTGCTGATTATTTCTCTTAATTAGCATAATTTTGAATAGGAATGTGTCATCATGCCCCCTCCCCTCCACTGTCACCTAGTCATCTGAGAGGTAGAAGAATGGATCATGTTGACCAAAAAGTTGGGGACCCTGGTTCTTGAAAATGGTAAGACAATTCCACATATAATTCATGCTACAAAAGAGTCCTGGTCTGGTGCTATAGGGTAAGCACTGGACTGCTAACTGCAAGGTCAGTGATTTCAAACCTACTAGACACTCCTCTGATACCCTGTGCAGGTCAGCAAGAGTCAGAACTGACTCTACAGCACTTATCAACAACAATGTGTTTCCAACCCTATGGAGCATACAGAGGTCAGTGAGCATAGTCTATCCCTAAGCACACTCTCAGGACTCACTAGAGAAAGTGGGGGCCCATCTCGGAAGTTGCTGTGAGGGTCTGTGACCTCTAAACCAATGCTTCATCTCCACACAACTGGAAAGAAATATTTACCCTTCAGAATCGTTTTGAAGTCCAAAATGCAAGAAGTTTTTGCAAGATACTTCTGAAAAGATTACTGAACACTGTAGGACAATTGAAGGGAAAACTGAAAATGATAAACCTGCACAGTTGGACATTAAGGTCAACGTATGTCATTATTTACATGTCTGCTTCAGGAATAAGCCAATCAGGAATTACCTACAGCAACACTTCTGGGACTGAAATCCATAGCACGAGATAAATTTTACATTATGGCCCAGTACAAACAAACATATTCATAGATACAGAAAAAAAAAATTCATAGGAACGAAAATGTGTTTTTTTAAGTAGCTGTCAAGCCGGTTCTGACTCATGGTGATACTGTGTGTTCAGGGTAGAGATGTGTTCTTTTGGGTTTTCAATGACTAATTTTTTGGAAGATAGTTTGTCTTCCAAAGCACCTCTGCATAGACCTGAACCTCCAATCTTTCAGTTTAGTAGCTGAACACATTAACCCTTTGCTCTACCATCCTTAACAGTATGATACACTGTGATGTTTTCTTTTTCTTTTTGTTTCTCTTCTTTCTTATTATGTTTTATTTCATGCTTTTAAAAAAAAAAAAAAAATCTAGTATGGTTTTTAGTTCCCATTGGTGGTGGTGGTGGTGGTGTGTGGTAGAGTCGGTTCTGACTCATAGCAACCCTGCACAGGATTTCCAAGGCTGTATATCTTGAAGGGAGCAGAAAGCCTCATTCTCCAGCTGACCAGCTGGTAGTCTGAAACTGACTCATAACCACTACACTATTCCACATTGCAGGTGACAACTTACAGTGTGAAGTACTCCAGGAGAATCTGACTCCATTACATCTTTTCATTAAAAGTAGCTTATCAAATGTTTTTGCATATGACCTGATCCTATTTCTTACAACACCCAATAAAATTAACCACGGTGCTGTTAACAAGGCATCGTGGGGTGCACTGGATCACAAAGTCGGTTTGAACTGCAACGTCAGTTGCTATGAGTTGGAACTGACTCGACGGCACTTAACAACAGTAACAATTGTTGTTAACCAGGAGTCCTGATGTGGTGCTCTAGGATAAGCACTGAACTGCTCACCACAAGGTCAGAGGTTCAAACCCACCAGTGACTACTCAGAAACCCTATATAAGGTTGCTATGAGTCAGAACCAACTCAACGGCATTAAACAACAACATTGGTATCAGAGGATGAGCTTAGAAATTCCATTCATGACACTTTTGTTTATCCTTTGTGCTAGACCCCATGTGGGGAACGTCACAGTTCAGTGTGACAAGATTTATGACGGAATCCAAACATGTGCTGAGAGCACATGGAAGCGCCACCAAACTTAGCCCTGAGATGGTGGGGCAGGGGTTTGGGTTTGGGAAGGACATAATATCTGTGCTGAGAGCCAAAGAATTATCCAAATGAGGAGGAAGAAGATAATGTGTTAGAAAGAAGGACTGAAAAAGGGGCAAAATCCTGATGGTGAGGAAAGCTTAGGGTACACTGGAAGCTGCTTTAAACTCCAATGGGAGGGAGTTAGTAGAAAGGGCATAGACAGGACTGTGGTGGGTCCGATCCGCGTGGTGGCTTTGGTTGGCGTGGTGTCATTAGCTTCCCAGCGGCCCTGGAGTAAGAGCAGAAAGCGGCTGGTGGTAACAGCTGAGTGTGAAGAATGTAGAGAAGTACAATGAAAGCAAAGCAGTTGAACCTGATGGCCAAATTGCAATCACAGCGATAGGTGGCTGGTGCCTGGGCTGGAGAAGCAAGAATCAAAGATCGGAGAAAGTGGGCGTTTCTTAAAAGAAGTCAGCAATTTCTGCATCAAGCTTGAACCACCAACCTTGCAGTTCAGCTGGCTTTGCAGTCTGGCGCATTAACCCACAGTGCTACATCAGGACTCCGCAGGCTACTTTAACTGGGGGACAGATACTCCCCAAACAATAACTCTGGAAGAAGGCAACACAGAGTGCTCTGAGACGCCACCGTAGGATGGGAAGCATTGAGATGCAATGGCTGGGCATGCATGAAAGGCCTCTTCCAGTCACCTTCTCACTGAGGTGGGCTTGCTCAGGACACATTTCTTAAGCATCAGACTCTCATCCGTGTGCTGACTTCCTGATGTAGATGTATCCCCCAGCGTCTGCTTGGTGAAACCGTCTGCATCCGGGCACAGCTGAGTCTGAATCCAGCTGTCATTACTAACTCTGTGGCCTTCTGCAGGTCACTGAACATCCATTACTTGAATGAGATATCTAGGAATCACAAGAGGACATAGTCGCTTCTCCAGAATCCTGGATTTAAGAAAATTAAATGTCATATGCCCATGGAAGATACTTGCAGATGTCAACTGTTCATGTCTTTCTTGGCAGTGCACATGTTCCTATAAGAAACTCTTAATTTTTGCAGGAAAATGTGCTTTGGGGCCCCCATCCCCTGCAGCTTGTATTTGGACATAATAGTCCACAGGTTAACTAGAGTTCTTATAGTGAATTCAAGTCTTGGCTGGCAAGTGGGTAAAGAAGGGATGGATGCCTTTTAAAATGCAAATGGGGCTTCCATTTTCCCCATAAAGGAGTGTGAATTCATTTTTTACAAAAGCTTTTCAATTTACCGCTTTAGTTGAGATCCAAGAGTCTAAAGAGGCCCAGAGTTTTCAACCAAGGCAGTGAATGCAACAACCAAAATGAGGCTTAATCTCTGCAAGTAGATTCCAGTCTAACAGAGACAGTTTCCTTAAAGAAGGCAGCGATTTCTGCATCAAGAAATATATTGCTGCAATTTGGTTAATGTTGTTGTTGTTAGGTGACATCGAGTTGGTACTGACTCATAACAACCCTATGCACAGCAGTAAGAAATACTGCACGGTCCTGCTTCAACCTTAATATTTAATAGTAATATTGAATCCTTGTCATACTCTTGTTAATAGCACGTAGCAGTAGTGAGCCCTCAGATAGGCTTCCAGCATCATGCATTTGTTAGTGAGATCTGGGAAACTCCTATGTGGTTAGTAAATTCCTCCACTGGAAACTTAGGGAAAGAGAAGACAAAGGAAGCTCCTTGGAGGAAACGCTTCTTCCAAAATGCACAGATCCTAAAGCAACTGCTACATGGTAATCGCTTTCCCTCTTGCTTCCTAAGAACCTGGGGGCAGGGAGTCCCTTGATGGCACAAATGGTTAATGTGCGTGGCTACTACCTGAAAGGTTGGAGGTTCGAGTCCATCACCCAGAGGGGATTCAGGAGAAAGACCTGCTAGTCTACTTCTGAAAAATCAGTCATGGATCCATGGGCACAGTTCTCCTCTGACCTATATGGGAGGCGCCAGGAGTTGGAGGCAACTCAAGGGCAACAGGATCCGTCTGATATTTTTTAATTAAGAGGAATCCTGGTGACACCTTGGTTAAGTGCTTGACTGCTAACTGAGAAGCTGGTTATTTAAACCCACTAGCTGCTCCATGGAGTCCTGGTGTGGCACTGTGGGTTAATGCACTGGACTGCAAAGTCATTTTGAACCGTAAGGTCGACGATTGAAGCTCACCAGCCACTCCTTGGAAACCCTATACAGGGTCACTATGGGTCGGAACCGACTTGACGGCACTTAACAACAACAAGCCACTCTATGGGAATTTGTATCCATAAAGATTGTTGTTAAGTGCTTATCCTATGGCGGCTCACCAGACATCCCAGCCTCGGAAAACCCCATTTTTGGGGGGTTTGCTCTGAGTTGGATTACACTCTAGGGCAGTGAGGAAGGCATAGCAGAAGGGAAGATGCTCAAAGCAAGAATAGACATTAACATACATCCACCTCACTCACGTGGCCTTCCTATTGGAAGCACCTGACAAGACTCCCACGCCGACTTATTCTTAGATGCACATAGCCAATGTCAACGGGGTTATTCCCTGAATCTTGACTTAAAGGGTTTTCTGGAACTCTTTCTCTAGAAGTGGCAGTTTGAAAGAGGAACGTGTCCATTGACCCAAAGCAGAATGGAACAAAACCAAAGAAAAAGGCAGGGAATCGCCTTAGTTCTCTAATGCTGTGATAATAAAAATTCTAAAAGGGTTGGGTTCCACAGATACTTACTCTCACCGGTTGGTGGCTGTGTGCTGTGGAGTTGGTTCTGACTCTTAGTGACCATAGGGTTTCCGAGGCTGTAAATCTTTACGGGAGCAGAAGGCCTCATCTTTCTCCCACGGAACAGCTGGTAGTTTCGAACTGCTGACCTTGTGGTCCATAGCCCGATTCGTAACCACTACATTAGGGAGGCTTCAAGTTCGAATTCAGAGCATTGGCCCTGGGGGAAGGCTTTCTCTCTCTCTCTCTCTCTCTTTCTCAGTTGGTTCTGGGAAAAGGTAATTGTCTGCTTTCAACATCTGTGAGTCCAGCGACCCTTGAAGACCTCTGTAGGTGTTGGCATCAACTTTCCCTTGTATCTAGGAGGTTCTCAACTCAGGGACCCCTTCTCCAAAGGATGGTCTTCCCTCACAGCTAATCTTTCTTGATGGCAGTAGATTCCCTCTGATCTCTGACCCTTTGTTGAATCTCTTTGTATCCCAAAAGAGACTGACACAAGATACAACCTAACCCTCTAGATTTGTTTGCTGACTCATTGACATCAAAAATCTAGGGTTTACAAAGTATCGGATACTTACATTAGCTCACAAAGTGAAGGATAATCACATAAATATATAATTATATAAATACATAGCTCAGTCAAATTGATACTTATTTTGAGGGGGATGCAATCCAATTCATAAGACGAGCCACATTTCTTGAGACCCCACCATGTGGTGTCGTTTAATCCTACAAGAAGATATTATTGTGCCCATTTTATAAACAATGAAACTGAGGTTCAGTAGGACTGAGTGATTTGTTCAGGGTCCTGTAGTCCCCAAGTGATATAGTTTGGATCCCAAATCAGCAGTGATCTCTGATTCTGAATGTCTCTTTCATTCTGCACTACCAAGCAGCCTCGGGCTATACATTTAGTCTCTGGAACAAGCAGCCACTACTTCCCTCCTGATGAAGAATACCAGTCAGTACTGCCAAAGGTGTTCTGCCAAATACTGAGAATGTTTGTTTACAAAATAACACTCTCACAGTTTTCTCCGTGCCTTAGCTGCCAAGGAAAAGGGAAGACTCCCACACTTTGCAAAGATCAGAACCCACATGTTTTCACCCTCTGTGCTAAGCCTCCACATGCCAGCTAGTCCCAGGAGCTTAGTTAGATGCAGAGTAAATAGAGTGTTTTCTGTAGCTCTGGAGATCTGTGATAAGAGCTCTCGAATCTCCTCTCAAATCAAACTTTGAATGAGAAAGAAGAGAATTATTGAGTTTGAAATGGTAAACTTGGAACAAATCATTAGAGTCTCTCAACCTCAGTCAGTGAGCTCTGGTAGCATAGTGGTTACGAGTCAGGCTGCCAACCTCAAGGTCAGCAGTTCGAAACTACCAGCGGTTCCGCAGGAGAAAGATGAGGTATTCTGCTCCTGTAAAGATTTACAGCCTCGGAAACCCTATACAGGGTCACTACGGGTCGGAACCGACTCCATGGTACTCAACAACACCAACAACCTCAGTTAATTTCTCTATCTACAAAATAAACGGGATATGAGATAGCGATGGTTCCCTCACTTTCCATGCAGAAAAGCCGACCAACAAATCTGGTGCCCAGCCTCCCCCATGTGCTAGTGGAGGCTTGCACAGTGCTATGGTGTTAAACAGGCTGGCTTCAGTGGAGCTAGGAAGAAAGGTCTGGTGACCTGCTTCTGAAAATCAGCCAATGAGAACCCAATGGATCACAGAAGTCTGATTCTGGGGGTGGGAAAGGAATGGGAAATATTCTGTTCTCTGTGAATGGGGTTGCCATGAGTTGGGGACAACTTGATTGCAGCTAACAACAACATTGGGCTGTGGAGGGGTTTATAGTCTATTCTGCTCCCTGCACAGCATAGACTGTTAATAAACAATAGTTATCATTCTAGTCTTCAGGTTTTGGAAGTCTTCCTTTGGTGTCTGAGATTTCAGCAAATTGCAGTGGATGCTTGTGCTTCGATTTGCTCTTCCTCAGTTCTGAAAATACTAGACTGAGTGTCTCTGGGGTAGAAGTAATTACACAGTGGTGGGACTTCCTTCTTGTCTAATCAGAAGAGTTCCAGAATGGCTAACACAGCTCATGAAAAAGATCTTGTCAGTTCCTCATCACTGATATTCTTTGCACAGCTGGAATTTAGACCTGAGAGTTCTAACTTCCATTTGGGAAAGAACTGTAAGTCAATAAAAAATGAAATGGTAAATCTGTTGGGAACGAAAGCCCTTATTTTTTCCTATTTTAAATAGAAAAAGAAGTTCAAAAAGGTTATACTTAAGATACCATCCCAGGGTTTGTTCTAAAACATCACCGCCTCTATTAGAATGTGAATAAGGTCACAAATGTTGTTGTTGTTGTTAAGTGCCATCGAGTCGGTTCCGACCCATAGCGACCCTGTACAGGGTTTCCGAGGGTGTAAATCTTTATGGGAGTAGGAAGCCTCATCTTTCTCCCACGGAGCAGCTGGTAGTTTCAAACCGCTGACCTTAAGGTTCGCAGCCCGATTCATAACCAATACGCTACCAGAGCTCCTTAAGGTCACAAATAATGTAGCAAAAAGTACTGACCACATGGCCAAACCATGAACTTATATACAACTCATCTGTATGAATTCTCACCTGAGAAGGACAGGTAGTATTAGCTTCATTGTAAAGGTGAAGAAACTGAGACACAGTTCAAGTCACTGCTTTGGGCCCCTTAAGTACTTGTTTAGTTTTGTTTTTGTTTGTAACTTTTTAGTGTTAATTTGAGTGAAAGGTACAGAGCAAATATGATTTCCATTCAACAGTTCATACACAGTTTGTTTCATGATTTTCATTGTAATTTCCACAATGTAACATCAGTAAATCTCCTTTCTCCCTGTTTCTCGTTTCGGTTCATTTCTTACCTAAATCTTCTGAAGTTTGCCTGTGAGCAAATGCTGCCTGGCTGTTTGGTTTTCAAAGGTTGATTGTTCTGAGAAGTGCAAACTTCTCTAGTATTATTGTTCATCCTATAGATCTGCTTATTATTTTGGTTGACAATTTGCGACTTCAGTTCCAAGATGGTCTCAGGGTACCACAAGTCTCCATCCAACTGGTGGTGGTGGTGGTGCGCCGTGGAGTCGATTCCAACTCATAGTGACCCTGTACAGGGTTTCTGAGGCTGTAAATCTTTATGGGAACAGAAAGCCTCATCTTTCTCCCACGGAACCACTGGTAGTTTCAAACTGCTGACCTTGAGGTTCCCAGTCTGACTCGTAACCACAATGCTACCAGAGCGCCTTCATCCAACTGGTATGCCTTGTGATGATTTTGAGTTTTTTTGTTTTTTTGTTTTTTTCCGTTTTACTCCCACTCCAGGACCTTCTAGTATGATCTCTATCAGAGTGTTTAGTAGTGGTAGCTGGGCACCATCTAGTGCTTCTGGTCTCAGGGTTGTGGAGTTGACATTTGAGTGGTCAGTGAGTCCTTTGGACTAATTGTTTCCAGGTATCTTTGATTTTCTTCATTCTTGCACCTGAGATAGATCTTTGCAAGTACTTAAGACCCCAGTTGCTGCTAACCAAAAGAGGCTGCAAAACATTTTCTTTGTGAACTATTTTGCTATTTTGCTACAATATATGTACCCCATGTATGCTCCTGAGCACCCGACCCACTGACTCGCTTCCTTAAGGTATTTAGTTATAGCTAAAGGTTTCTTGAGTCCTGGTGTGAATCTGTTAGTTAAGCACTTGATCACAAGGTCGATTGAACTGCAAGGCTGGAGGTTCAAACTCACTAGCCGCCACTCAGAAATCCTATACAGGGTCGCTATGAATCGGATTCAACTCAACAGCACTTAACAGCAACAACAACACGTTTTCATAAATTTACCCTCTGTATGGCATACATATTCATGGATGTATTTGCAGCACATGCCAATATCCACTGCCAAATCTATAGATACATGTGGGTGTAGTCCCATTCTCCTCCTCACATCTATTCAACTCTGTCTGCATATTTTATGATTGTGGCCACTTTTTGTTCTTTGTGACTAATTTCACTTATTAGGTCTGTGGTTCAAACCCACCAGCTGCTACTCGGAAACCCTATGTAGGGTGGCTATGAGTTAGAACCGACTCAATGGCACGTAACAACAACAACATGCTCCAGGTTCACAGATGCACCATTGTTCTTTAACATTGTGTCGTATCCCACTGTGTGAATGGATCATAGTTTTATCCATTCTTCAGTTCACGAACACTTTAGGGTCGTTTATCTTTTGCTATTGTGAACAGTGCTGCAATGAACGTGGGTGTTCAGATATCTATTCATGCCAGAATACATACTTAATAGAGGGATTGCTAGATACTATAGTAATTCTATTTCCACCTTTTAAAGGAAGTACCATGCTGTTTTTCACAGTGATTGTGCCATTTTACAATCCCACCAGAGTGTATGTAATTCCAGTCTCCCTCAATGTTTTTTTCTTTAACCAAAAAATCTTTGTTACTAATGCTGGGGAAAGATGATCTCTCACCATTTTCTCTCGAATGATCCCAACTATTTCTTCATGTGTTTGTGCTGTATATGACTATGAAGTACAGTTGCTTAAGCTGGTGCTGTGCACTACTGTATCTTTGTCGAGTTTCCATTTAGTTCTGTTCTTCATTAAAAGCCGTGGATTAAGGCCTCCTAGTCCTGGTGTGGCGCTGTGGGTTAATGCGCCAGACTGCAAAATCATTTGAACTGCAAAGTTGGCGGTTCAAGCTCACCAGCTGCTCCTCAGAAACCTTATACAGGGTCGCTATGGGTTGGAATCGACTCGACAACACTTCACAACAACAACAGGTCCTGGTGTGGAGCCCTGGTGTGGAGCTGTGGGTTAATGAGCCAGACTGCAAACCTGTTTGAACTGTAAGTTTGGTGGTTTAAGCTCACTGGCCGCTCCTGGAAACCCTATACAGGGTTGCTATGGGTTGTAACTGACTCAATGGCACTTAACAACAACAATGGCAACAGTCTTGGTGTGGTGCTACAGGATAATGTACTAGACTGCAAGACTGGCTTAAACCACGAGGTTGGCTGTTCAAACCTGCCAGTTGCTCCTCAGAAATCCTATATGGGATCACTATGAGTCAGAACAAAGATGTCAGCTTGAGGACTAAGGTGCGCCTGACCCAAGCCATGATATTTTCAGTTATTTCATATGCATGCAAAGGCTGGACATTGAATAAGGAAGACCATAGAAGAATTGATGCTTTTGAGTTATGGTATTGGAGGAGAATATTGAAAGTGCCATGGGCTGCCAAAACGACCAGTAGATCCATTTTGGAAGAAGTACAACCAGAGTGCTCCTTGGAGGCCAAGATGACCAAACTTTGTCTCTCATGCTTCTGACATACTGTCAGTAGGGACCAGTCACTGGGGAAGGATAACATGTTTGGTAAGGTGGAGGGTCAGAGAAAAAGAGGAAGACTCCCAATGAGATGGATTGGCCAAGTGGCAGCATCGATGGACTTAAGTGTGGCAACAGTAGTGAGGTTGGCCCAGGATTGGGCAATGTTTCGTTCTGCTGTGCGTAAGATCGCTATGGGTCGGTACCTACTCAATGGCACCTAACATCAACAACATGAGTCAGAAATGACTCCATGGCACTTAACAACAACTATATTTTGGAGTTGTCTGTTTCTCTTTTTAATTCTGTTAAAAATAATCACCTGGATTTCTATTTGCTGTTTTTGTATGACTTCTAATTTTTTATTCATTCTATGAGTTTGTTCTTTGAGTGTTTTTTGTGAGTTCTTCTAGAGTTTTATCTGTGTTTTCATTGACATTGTCTGTGTTTTTTCTTGCTCTTTCTCAAAATTTAGCACAGGTACCTAAATACCTTTTGAATTATTTATGTAATTCCCAATTTGATTTCTTCCTCAGGAATGTCTGCTGGCTTTATATTTTGGTCACTTTTTCTGCCTGTCTGTCTTGTTTTGTCGTGTGAATTAAGGTTGTCTGTTGTCTCTGAGACAGTGTGATAGTGGTATTGATATTCGTACTTAATTTGTGAGTTTATGCTGCTGTGGCACTGTTGGATAAGCAGTGGACTGATCATCACAAAGTCATCAGTTCAAACCCACCAGCCGCTGCTCTGAAACCCTATACAGGGTCACTATGGGTCATATAACCAATTCAACAACACTTATCAACAACATGTTAGTGTATTTTGCTCGGGTGGTTTTTTTGTTGTTTTTTTCCTCTTTATTTTGATATATCTGTGCATGGGAGCAGATGTGCTTCTGTACTCGCTAGCTTGGCCACACTTAGGCCCTTAGCACATGTCTCCTGGTTTGTGTGTTGTGTGATAGAGGATGGAATCGTGCGGCAGTTCTCTGTCCACGTTTATGTGGAACAGTTAAGGGGGTGGGGCTGATGTTGGCCACTGTCTGTCATTGGTTAGGTGGTGCAGGAATGGGCAGTGGCTCTTGGTCAGTGGGTGGGGCTTCAAGAAGTGTTGGTGTGGCTGGGTGGTTTGGGCATGGTTGTTGCCTCCTGTTGTGTGGGACAGAAGAAAAGAAAAGCAAGAAAGGATAAAAACACAATAAAATAAAGTATTAAGTAAAAGGGGGGAGTAAGAAAATGAAACAAACAAAAACAAGAAAAATGAAAATAATTCATAAAAAAGGGAAAGAGAAAAGACAGGGAAGGAAAAAAAAATATGAAAATGGAAACAAACAAACAAAGCTAGGGATAGAGGATGGAGCTTGGTGGAGCTGTTAATTGGCTACTAATTGAACGATTGTCAGAACAAACCCACCGGAACCTCGCAGAGAAAGCTGAGCCGGCCTATTCCATAAAAAGTTACGGCCTTGGGAACCCTTTAGAGCAGCTCTACTGGGTCCTATAGGTATACTGTGAATTGGAATTGACAGCAGTGAGTTTGCTTTTGGCTAGGGATGCTAACAAAGAAAGAGGAAGAGAAAAAGGAACAATATTAAAGGAAATATAGGAAAAAGAAGGGAAGGGAAAGAGAAAGTAAA
Source organism: Chrysochloris asiatica (assembly GCF_000296735.1). Classification (NCBI taxonomy): domain Eukaryota; kingdom Metazoa; phylum Chordata; class Mammalia; order Afrosoricida; family Chrysochloridae; genus Chrysochloris; species Chrysochloris asiatica. The sequence continues at coordinate 1,574,343 of NW_006408619.1, read as the reverse complement.
AGTACAAAGAAAGGAATTTTTTAAAGGGAAGGGAAAGAAAAGAAAGCTCGGGGACACCGTGGGGCAGTGCATCATGGTGCTGCTCTTGCCAGCCACGGGGACAGTGGTGGGGTCAGGGCACCCAGGGCAGGTCCATGAACTCTGGTCCATTTGGCCATGGGACGCAGGCATCTGCTCCTGGAAGGGGCTCTTGAGGGCATCTGGAGGCAGTATACCTTACTCCAGAAGGAGCTTTCTCCAGCCCGCAGTGTGGCTGAGGGGGATACGCCTGGTTCTCTGTGGAGTTCCTCTCAGCCTACCGGGAGTCTGTTGGCAGCTTACCCATTCTGGCAGAGAGTGTGTGGGGGTGACAAGTACCGGGTGCTCGATCCATGAAAGCACCCCTCCAACCTCAGGTAAAGCTGGGGCTCCTTGGGGCTGGTGTGTCACCGGCATCAGGAAGGTGGGTTGGGGGCTGGCCATACCTTTGGTCACTGGGAGGTCGTGGGGAGTAAGAGGAAGTTCTCATCTTTCTAGGTACTGATAGTGTCATTATGGTAATATGTAGATAAAATTGCATCTTTAGCACGTGCTAGTGTGCCCTGCTTTAAAAACAACCCAGTATTATAAAAATCTTCACCCAGAAATAGGTATATGAAGGAGTCGTTGTTGTTAGCTGCCATCAAGACAATTCCCAACTCTTAGTGACGCCATGCACAATGGAATGAAATGCTATTTGGTGCGCTACAGAACATGCCATTGTGGTCCATACAATTTTCAGAAGTGCAGTCCATCTCAGTTTAGAAGTCCCACTGAAACCTGTTCCATGTCTTAACAACACACAAGGCTCCAATGACAGATGGGCACTGGGTACGCATGAGGTACATTACCTGGAATCAATCAAAGGCGAGTCTGCCACGTTGAAGGTGGAGTCTGCTATGGAGCTGTAGGATCAGCACTGGACTGCTAACCACTAGGTTGGCAGTTCAAACCCAGCAGCCACTCCTCAGAAACCCTAGTTAGGGTTGATATGAGTTGGAACCATCTTGACAGAACTTAACAACATGTGGAATGTGGGAATTCAACACCAAATCACCATTACCTCACAGGTTGGCACTTTGAAAGGATATTTTGGTTTAACCCAGTGTTACTGACTGATTTCTCTTCTACTGCAAGTTTCCTTGGATATATTTAAAATAGGAGCTAATTTGCTGAACTTGAGTGTTCGTGCACCTCTTGGGAACCCATGCACAGTGAAGCTAGAGACACCGTAGCAAAACCTGCCATCTGTATTCTTAGCTCCTTATTGTGAAATGTTCATCAGACAGGTCAGAGACAGAAGCAATCTTAACACTTAATACTGAAAAATACAAAAAGTTATTGGATTTGAATTGTCCCACTGTGTCTCAGGATCAGGCCAGATGGCTCCCTTTTATTCTCAGATCTACCCATCATTTAACTGATTTCAGATCTCAATTTGTCTACCTGCCTGATGGGAGTGTGGTTTATTGTCTGTTACATGGTTGCCATGGCATTTCCTCCACATGGCTCTATTTCACTCCAACCAAGAAAGGCAGTAGTCCGGAGCAAGGAGGATGCTGGAAAGTGCTGAGGAGGTCTTCGGAGGCACTGGGTCTGAGAGAGCCGGGTCCTCTGACAGCCTCGTTAGCACGGATAGGAGAATTCAGTCACCCTCATAACATTTCAGGCTTGTCATTAAGCAGAGGAAGTACTGCTTTCTTCATTAAGTCGAATCCCCCACGTCCAGCCACCCTCAGAGGACTCCTTAGAAGGCCTGCGAAGCTGAGAAAGGTTTTTTAATGCAGGTGGTCTTATTCTGGTGAGCAGAGTGGGCAAACCCACTAAATCATCCTACCTCTCTGTGTGTCCCATGATGGGGCACCTACTGTGTGCCCGAAGAGCCTTGGTAGTGTAGTGGGTAAAGCGTTGGGCTGCTAGCCACAAGGTCAGCACTTCCAGTCCAGCAGCCGCTGTGGAGGAAGGAGGTTACCTGTTCCTTAAAGACTTCTCGCCTCGGAACCCTGATGCATGGTCATATGAATCAGGATGGTGTAGAGCAATGTTATAAGGACGATATTATTCTTCCCAGTCTACAGATGAGGAAACTAAGGCACTGAGGGCTTAAATAACGTGCCTACAGTTATATGGTGAGTAAGTGGCAGAGCTGGAATGTGAACCTGCCAGCATTAGTTTGGTGCTGAGTGTCTCCTTTATCACAGACCCTGGGCACTATAAACAGTTAACACACTTGGCTTCTAACAAAATATTTGGTGGTTTGAGTATGCTGAGAGGCACCTGAGAAAAAAGGCTGGTGATCTCCTTCCCAAAACTCAGCCATTTAATCCCTGTGACGTACATGGGGCTGCCACGGGTCAGAGTCAGCCGGACAGCACCTGGTGTGGTGTGGTGTGGCCTGGGATGGGATGGGATGGTGTGGTATGGTGTGTGGTGTGGTATGGTGTGAGGTGTAATGTAGTATGATGTGCTGTGGTATGGTGTGTGGTGTGGTATGGTATAATGTGCTGTGGTTTGGTATGGTATGTGCTGTGGTATGGTATGATATGGTATAGTGTATGGTTTATGGTGTGGTATGGTATGTGGTGTGGTATGATATGTGTGGTATGGTGTGGTATGATATGGTGTGTGGTATGGTTATAGTATGTTTGTGGTGTGGTATGGTTAGGGTATGTTTATGGTGTGATATGGTATGGTGTATGGTGTGGTATGTTATGTGGTGTAGTATGGTGTGGTATGATATGGTGTGTGGTATGGTTATAGTATGGTTGTGGTGTGGTATGATTATAGTATGGTTGTGGTGTGGTATGGTTAGGGTATGCTTATGCTGTGGTATGGTGTGATATGGTATGATACGGTATGGTATGGTGTATGGTGTAGTATGGTATGTGGTGTAGTATGGTGTGGTATGGTTATAGTATGGTTGTGGTGTGGTATGATTATAGTATGGTTGTGGTGTGGTATGATTATAGTATGGTTGTGTTGTGGTATGATTATAGTATGGTTGTGTTGTGGTATGGTATGATACGATATGGTATGATATGGTATGACTTTTCCAAGGAGTGGCTAGGTGAGTTTGAACCACCAATCTTGGGGTTAACCATCAGTGCTTATCTTATAGCACCACACCACGACTCCTTCTTTGTGTATATCTCCTGGTGTGAGCGCTGTAGGATAAGCACTGGACTGCTCACCATAAGCTTGGTGGTTCAGATTCACCAGGCACTCCTGGGAAACCCTGTAGAGGGTCGCTGTGGGTCAGAACTGACTTGGCAGCGCTTAGCAACACCAACAGCGTGCACGCAGAAAGGGAGAAGGGAGTTGGTCTCTTCATAAAGCTCCTGCTCAGCGCCAAACTCTTGCCTGTCCTTTCCTCTGCAGGCTTCATCCCCCCACCCCTCATCTTTGGGGCTGGCATTGACTCCACCTGCCTGTTTTGGAGCACCTTCTGCGGGGAGCAGGGTGCCTGCGTCCTTTACGACAACGTGGTCTACCGTTACCTGTACGTCAGCATCGCCATTGCGCTCAAGTCCTTTGCATTCGTCCTCTACACCACCACGTGGCAGTGCCTGCGGAAAAACTATAAACGATACATCAAAAACCACGAGGGCGGGCTGAGCACCAGTGAGTTTTTTGCCTCTACTCTGACCCTAGACAATCTGGGGAGGGACCCTGTGGCCACACATCAGACCCATAGGACAAAATTTATCTATAACCTTGAAGACCACGAGTGGTGTGAGAACATGGAGTCGGTTTTATAGTGACCAAGGAGGCCTGGACTCTGTTAGTAATCCAAGGGTCATTTTTCTTAAGAAAACGAAAAAAAGAGTTAAAAAAAAAAAAAAATCCATGCACACAGACACAAACATGCACACGCACACACATAGCCACTCGCACATACATCGGCTCTGACACGCATGCACACCCGCTCACACATACACATGAACACACACGCAGGACCTCTGTCCGTTTTCTCAAAAGCAGAGCCAGGCAGGAATCTGAATGGGGAGAGAGGCTGAGATCGTGGATTGGCCGCGCGTCTCGGCTCGCAGAGGACGTGCGTTCCGCTGGTGCCCAGATTCTGCTCTTGGAAGGCACCTCTCGGTGTTCAGAATGTCAGCGGCTGCAAGCAACAGGCAATGCCAAGTTCAGGGAACAGTGGTGGCCAGCTTTGGAGGACGGACATTTCTGGATATACATGCACATACAAAACAACAACAACAACAAAACAACGTTAAGGAGAAATTCTACTCAAACAAACAAACACAAGTTACAACAACAGGACAAGCACTAGTGACACCCCCTGTGTCCTCTTCCCTCCACGTGGGGGCGGGGAGGCACACCAGCCGAGGAGTGGGGGGCCCACACCCCACTCTAACTTTCGCAATATGGGTCACTGTGTAGACGACACACCCAGTCTGCATGTGGTTCAAGGCCCCAGCGTTCTCTCAGCGATGCTAATGGGTGACACGTGCTGGCGTCTGTAATTGGCACCTCCCACCAGCTCCATTTCCATGTTCGAGACTGAGGGTCTGGAAGGAGCACCCCCAGTGGTGGGCGCCCACTTCCCCAGCCCCACAGAGTGACCTCAGGAAGCAGTGGGCCTCGTCTGGCTGTGGCCGACTCCACTCAGAGCCACTGAGACCCAACTTAGTCCAAGTCATTTGCTTACATTTGCCAAACATTTTGCCATTTTTTAGAAAGAGAAAACAATGCATCTGAATTTCAACTGTTGTATGTACACGCCACTAAAACTATTTTTACCTACTTCTGAAATCTGTGTTAACCCTTTAGTCACTAACACAGTTCTCTAGGCCGAATCTATTATGCTGACTGCTTTTACTTTTCTCCCTTTTTAATGTACCAAAAAATAGAATGTGATTCAAGGGATGCAATTAATCTATTGTAATTTTTATCATTTTATCTTCACTCAGATACTCTGCACACACAATAAGAAAATTGCAATGTTACAAGGGGGCGGGGTGCAAAGGGAAAAATGCTTCAAAGAGAGAGTGGTGTGCTGTCTGCCTTGGAAAGAATCACATTTGAGGCCACCTGGGATAATGTGATGAATTGCAAATTGGCTTTCTTGCTTTAGTCCCCATGATTCAGTGAGCACTGTCTTGGGAAGCTCTTTTTTTATATGCAGGCTCTGCATTCTGAGAGGCATTCTTGCCAGCTGGTGAGGGCGACACACTTAGTCATGGGATTGTGTATATGGGCCCAGTGCTTCTGGAGATGGGAGAGAGAGAGAAAGGGTCCCTACCACAAGCTAGTGAGCAATCTCTGGTAATGAACAGACAGACCCGCAAGCTCCAGAAACCACTGCATGAAAGCGTCGATGTTTTCAGGGTCAAACGTGGCCTTTGTCTGTGTGTTTTGAAAGCAGCTAAATCTTGAACAGCTAAGAATAAACCTGTTATTGTTTGGGATAAGAATCATGTGGGAAAACCCTTTGAAGTTAGCAGATAACACCTTATGAAAAGGCTGTTTTCATAAGGGAGACAGAGCTTAAGTGTCTGTGATGGGCACGGGTGCACACACAGTTTGACAGAAAGCCCACTTAATTTGCCCTTCATGCTTCTTTGCTAGTCCCTGCTCAGTGCAAGCCATTAACACACTCAGCTGCTAACCAGAAAGTTGGAGGCATGAGTTTACTCAGAGGCACCTTGGAAGAAAGGCCTGGTAATCTACTTCCCAGAACTCAGCTGTTGGAAACCTCGCGGAGCACAGTTCTACCCTGATCCGCGAGGTTGTTTTTATCAGTGACCTTCCTCCAAGCCACACTCATGGCCTTGGAAAAGACTTCAAGGATTTATTGATTGGTTGGTTGGTTTTTTTTCACCTCAGACATATATTTGCAGTATACTCATACAACAATAAGAGAATCAGGGAAGAAAACAGGGAGAGCATGTGCCAAATTTTTGCAAACACACTAAGCATGGAGACTTCAGAGATAGCCTAAAATTAAAAAAGATACCAAGCAAGAGCGACCAAAAGGAAGCTTGTGTGATCAGTAGCCTGAAGCACGATGCTTGTGAAAAGGGCTTTTCATTTGTTCTTTTGTTCAGCGTTCACCTGTCTTTATTTCTGAAAATGGGGGCACTCATCAATATGTTAACCAGTGAAAGGGGGATGCTACTCCCACCAGTTCATAAAAAATGTATGCTCTGTCGCTTCTGAGGCTTTGATAACATTCTGTACATGTACATGGCTTTGATAACATTCTATACATGTACATGGCTTTGATAACATTCTGTACATGTACTTGGCTTTGATAACATTCTGTACATGTACATGGCTTTGATAACATTCTGTACATGTACATGGCTTTGATAACATTCTGTACATGTTTTGGTTTGGTTTGGTTTTGAAAATGTATCGCTAATAGATCACTGCCCTCTTAAATATCCTCACATAGCTCTCCAAACTCAGCACACACACTGAGGCCCTAGACCGCCTGTTTTATGGCGATATTTTATATATATATATATATATATATAATGTGCTTTTTGTTTTGTTCTTTTTCTGTAAAATCCTTTGCATTTTGGTTTGTCCCCCCTAAGAATCTAAGATGAATACGAATAAGATGCTAGAATGTCAAAGAAAACCAACTCCAGAGCTATGCTTTATCAGCAATTTGGATCTAAGTTTAAACTCCCCTATTGCAAAATGGCTTTGAAATGTGTCATGTCACCTTTAAAAGTTTTAATTTCTCTCTCATACTAAGAACAGAAAACCCAACCCAGTTTTAATTTCTCTTCTGTGCTACAGAGAACCCCTATACCTATGCTAGACCCATCTCTTAGGTTATTTGCATGGTTTTGAGTGGTATTTTGAATGGAGAGATTTTCTGGTAAAATCTCCATTGGACTTAGAGCAAACAAAACGGTGAGAGACAGACGAAACCCAGAAACTGAATGTTAGAATTCTCTCTCTCTTCTACTATAAGTTCCTCCACCATGTAGTTGAATGTGCCCAAGAATGGATTAAAAAAACTCTCTTGGTTGCAATTTTTGGCAGATCATTCCAACTCCTACTTTAAAAACCAACTTTGTACCAATATTATTCCTGCGTATGTGGTAAACACGTCTTGTAAAGTGTCTGTCTTTGGGGATAGGGTTTGCTGTCTTCAGCTTGGCTCCATAGTCTGGAAAGACTGAAGTTTTGTTCCCTCTCCACACCTCCACCAAGGCACCCCTGAGAGGATAGTTCCAGAAGGCCACAGCATGTGGATGCTCCTCTCAACTAAAGAAGGAGCAGAGAAGCCCTTCACAGTCCCACTCAGGAGTTTGTGCTTAGTGCTGAGTAGGTGAAATAATAAGGGAAAACCAAGACCTAAGGCCTAGTTTGAAAGAGTTCCTAATGTCTTCTGAGAAAGAAGTAATACACTTTACTGTTAAAATAGCATATTTTTCATCACCGCACAATGGAACTCTAAACATGATTTTCCTGTTTGGTTCTGTGGTTATATTCAAGTCCCCTGAGTCCACATCTCTTCTCCTCATGCAGACCTGACAAGATTTCCTATAGCCTGAGGTAGCCCACAACCGTGTTCCACACAGGACAGCCAGCAGGGATGACAGCCTCCCTGTTCCAGAGGGAGTTTTACAGGGAAAACAATGCTGTGGTTGCTAATGGATACCTGCCATACCTTCTGAGTCACTGAGGAAAACCATGTGGGAAAAAATGTAGTGTATCTAAGAGAAAGCCTCTGAGGAAAAGTAGGCATCTGCTGCCCCACAGACTTTGCTGCCTCCTGCTTCAGTATGATTTCTTCTTCACCCAAACAGGCCTGTCAGACCTTTGTGCTCTTTTCTAAGCACTGCTTTAGGATTCCTGAAAGCTTTCCTCAGAGGTATTAAGCAATATCATAAAATAAAGCAAACACAAAAATCACCACTTCAGCTTATCATACCATCAGACAGAGGGATGGGGGAAGGGGTAGGATAAGCTTCTGTTCTCTTTGGTGGAGTTAACTGTATTCTATTATTCTTTGTATATTTGTTTTTGTTTGGTTTTAACAGGGAGAAGGAGGGGGAGTCGGACAGCCATTTTTCAGTTCAACATAAGGAGAGTATTTTCTCTCTTGTGCTGTTCTAACCTGAGGATTTTGACAGCTTGAGAGAACCAGATATCTGGCCCAAAGCAAAGGAAAACAGCACTGTAGAGAATTGACTTCTCCGCTGAGCTCACGTCATTGTTGTCTCCCAACTGTTAGAATACAGGTCAAATATCTAAGGGGTCCCAGTTCTCCATGAGAGGGCACTAGTGAAATTCAGCCTGGAAAATGACTCCTACCCTCCTCTTGTACCCTTTGCCCTCCTTTATTACATCCTGCCTCTCCCACCTCAGCCCAAACTCCTACCCTGTGACCAGCTGCGAAGACCCAGTCTCTCAGAGCAGCTGACCCCATGACAGGTTACAGACCCTAGCCCCACACGTAGGTTATCACTGCTCAAGAGTAAATAGAAAGACATCTGAATTGGCTGGGTGGAATGCGTGAGGGAGCTAGTTAGCTTTGACCTCTAGAAGATCATGTGGAATCCTGTCTAGAGTCCACACAGCTGCCCACCTCTGCCTCCCTCCCTCACATTCCTGAGTTACCTCAACAACCTAGGGTTCTTGATCCTCACAGCAGGAAGGACATGGGTTGCAACTCAGATAGTAGCAATTTCAAGAAAGCACATCTTCTCCTCTACCTCAGAGCGCTATAATAAGTAGACATGGGGTATACTATATTTCTCAGAGGCCATCCACATGATAACATGGGTTTTTTTTTCAGGGTTAGTCTAATGTATGAGCTTTCAAGTTTCCCAAACATCTATTTATTCCTTTGTTTCCCTATTTAAAAATGTGTCTGTGTGCCAGATCCTGGACCAGATACAAAGCTTAAAAATAAAATAAAAAGACATGGTCCCCACCCTCAGAGACTTCACAGTGTAGTGTGTCAGTCCTGAACACAAACACAATAGGTCGTGTTGGTGTTATATTAAGAGCTCAAGTCTGTCAACTTGGGAGCAAGAGAGCTGATGCATGGTGGTGATGAGTTCTGCCCGGGTAGGTGATGAGTGAGGAAGGCATTAGAGGAAAAGTGGTCTAGGAATCCAGGACTAAAGAGCAGTGGGGGTCTATCAGTGAAGATGGCTGAGCAGAGCAAGAAGAGCCCTTCCTAGCACAGCCAGCAAACCTTCTGTAAGAGCCAGAAAACAAATATTGTAGGCTTTGTAGGCCAGATGGGTTTTATGTCAACTGCTCACCCTGTAGCAGTAGGAACAAGAAAGCCATATTATTCTTAGCTGCCATCAAGCGAGCCCCCCAATTCATGGTGACCCCAGGCACAACAGAAGGAAGCACTTCCCAATCCTGCACCTTCCAACCTCACGTTCCTTGATGTTCTTGAAAGCCCACTATTGTGGCTACACTTTCCAACCTGGCAGACTTCCAGACAAAGACCACAAAGAAAGGCCTGTCGGTCTGCTTCCGAAAACTTGCCAATGAAAACCCTGTGAACCTATCAATAAAGACTGTCTGATACAGGACTGGAAAGCAACCGTAAAATGAATGTGTCCCAATAGACCTTTGTTTACAGAGCTAGGCCGTGGCTGGGTGGGTCTGGAGCAGCAATCAGAATTGGGATGCTAGCAGTGGGGTGCAGGTGAGACAGATCTCTGCACCCCAACACCTCTGCTGCAGTGTGGGATGAATCATGTCAGACAGTTCCCCAGTATACTGTCCCTAACCCCTGAGCTTCCTAACCAGGAGAATCTAGCTCAGATACATGTTTTTCCGAGAATGAGGTAAGTACCCTTTCTTGTTATCATTGAAGGTAGCATATGGTCTTACCGCCCTGACACTCGGCAGTTCTACCAAAGTAATCTTCTTTTCAATGGTGGAAATGGGCACTGGAGGAGAGGGATAGCAAAACTAGGACAAAGAAAAGAATGCAGATTCGGAATAGTGAATTGCCCAAATCCTTTCCTCCCACTGAAGCAAAACATTGCCACCAAAAAACACCTAGTAGATGTGCCAGGTAGAATAATTATTAAGCGATAATAAAAGCTAAGGAGCCCCTGGGTAACAAGTAGTTCAGTGCTTGACTACTAACTGAAAGGTCAGAGTTTTGAAGCCATCCTGAGGTGCCTTGGATGAAAGGCCTGGTGATCTGCTTCGACCGGTCACACACAATCATGAAAACCCATGGAGCACATTATACTCTGCAAAGCATGGGGTGGCTGTGAGTCTGAATTATAAAATAATACAAATAAAGACTAATAACAACAGCTACTATTTTATCAGGAGTCTTAGTGTGGCATTGCAATATCCTGGACTGCAAGGTTGTCAGTTGAAACCCACCGGCTGCTCCTCAGAACCCCTATGCAGGGTCATTATGGGTTGGAACCGACTCGACGGCACTTAACAACAATATTCATCATTAAGTACTTATTTTGAACCATGGACTGTGTCAACCATATCACTTGTGTCAGATTTTCATCTCCATAGCCCTGTGATGTAAGACTAATTATTAGCTCAGATTTGCAGAGGAATAAAATGAGTCCTGGTGTGGAGCTGCGGGATAAGGCTCTGGACCCTGAGGTCGCTTTTAGCTGCAAGGTCAAGGGTTCAGACTCATCAGGCACTCCTCGGGTCACTATGAGTGGGAACCAACTCAACAGCACTTAACAACAACCAAATGAGACTTGGAGGGATTCCATAATTGGTTCAGATCACAAAGTTCAAAGTGACAGAGCTGAGACTCAAATCCAGGACAAGAAGCCCAAAGCCCACCACCACTTTGGGTATTCCCAACTGGGCAGTATGTGGGGGCTTCTCCCTGTCCATAGGAAAGACAACATAATGAGCTCTGGGACTCTGTGTATGATGTGGAGATGGTAACAGGGACTAGGGGATCCATCCCGCCAAATCCATTCTGAAATGTACCTGAAAGTCCCGAGCTGCCAGTGAAGCATTTCTGAGGAGGAAACCCAACTTCACTCCCCTCCGCACCTTCAATACCCAAAGGACTCCCAAGTACAGCAGAACTGACCACTGCTGAATGTCTGCTCTCTTCTCAAATGTTAGGCACTTAAGAACAGAATTTCTTAGCATTTGAATTTTGTATCAATAACAGGTTAACAAGCTGTGTTGTTAAGTGCCTTCTTATTGGTTTTGACTCAGAGCGACGATGTATAGGCTGTCTGAGAAGTGGCTGGTGAGCTTGAACTGCCGATGTCATGCTTCAAATTGACCATGCAGTCCAGTGCATTATTCTGCAGGACCACACCAGGATATCAATAAGCAAGGGTGGTGTGCCAGGGAGTCGATTCTGACTCAACAGAACCCTGTCCAGGATTTCAGGCTGTAAATCTTTACAGGAACAGAAAGCCTCATCTTTCTCATGTAGAGCAGCTGGTAGTTTCCAACTGCTGACCTTTCCATTAGCAGCCCAGCTTGTAATCTAATATGTTACCAGGACTGCATCCACTAAGCAATTGTTGATTATCAGGAGTTTCTAATGCTTTCCAATAAGGTAGCTGTGGTGATGTTCTTTGACTATTGACAAGTAGAGCAACACGTTACATATTTTGTAGAGGTTTAACATTCTGAAGGTTGAGATTTTGCTCTGCAATTAAATCAACCCCCTAAAAATAATGTTTCTCATTATTCATATTAACCTAATAGAGGATGATAACCTAATAGAGGATGGACATATTTGTCAACACTGATCATATAATCAATCTAAGACTATGAAGTGAACTGAAGCATTTGAGCTATGGTGTTGGAGGAGAATATTCAAAGTACCATGGGCTACCAGAAGAACAAATGAGTCTGTCTTGGAAGAAGTATAGTGAGAATGCTCCTTAGAAGGCAGTATTGTGCCTCTCATACTTCCGACAAGAGGAACCAGTCTGGAGAAGAACATCATGCTTAATAAAGTGGAAGGATGGAGAAAAAGAGGAAGACCCCCCCCAGTCAAATGGATTAGTGCAGTGGCAGCACCAATGGTCTCAAGGGTGGCAATGATGGCAAGGTTGGTACAGGACTGGGCACTGTTTTGTCCTGTTGTGCGCAGGGTCACTATGAGTTGGAGTCAACTTGATGGCACCTAACAACAACAACATGAAAAGGTGTGTGCAATATTGGAAGTTTCATTACTAGAGGATTCTAACTGAATATGCAAAGTATATTCTAGTCCAGCACCTTTAAAGAGGGAAGGATCTGATTTTTTGTTTGTTTGCTTGTCTGCATTTTATGAAAGCCAACAAACACATTATTGCTGTGAGTTACCATAAAGATGAAACCTTGGATGTGTCACAGGAAGAAAAGCATCATGGTCTTAAGACTCCTTCTCTAAAATAAAGTAACTGGTGTGGCGCTGTAGGATAAATGCTCGACCACAAGGTTAGTGGTTCAGACTCACCAGCTGCTCCTAAGAAACCCTATTCAGGGTCGCTATGAGTCAGAACTGACGGGATGACTCTTAACAACAGCCATACTGTAGGAGTCATGGTGTGACTGCTAACAGTGAGGTCAGTTGTTCAAACAAACCTTGGAATCCTTATACAGGTCACTATGACTCCAAACGGACTAACAACGCAACAACAATAGCATTAACAACCGCAGGAAGCTAAAGACAAGATTCCATCTTCTCTAAGAGCTCACCAAAATCAAACCTGTTAGCTGTTGATTCAGTGCCGATGTACAGACTAAAATTGCCCCAGAGAGTTTTCTCGGTTGCAATCCTTATGGAAGAATACAGCCAGGCCTTTCTTCTGAAGTGCCGCTGGGGCGTGGAGGATCTCGTTTCACCACCCAGCAGTGATGCAATAACTTCCTGTTGATTTCCAGTCACAGACGGTTAACTGTTGATGGTTCGTTCCCAAGCCTGATTGTTGTTCTGAAGTGCTATTGAATCAGTTCCAACTCATAGCGACCCTCTCAGGGGTTTCTGAGGAGTGGCTGGTAAGTTTGAAGTGAGCTCACACTGACCCGTGGTCCAGTGTTGATTGTACAGCACCATACCAGCACCAGTGTACATAATGTGCAGGCTGTTGAGATTGATCACAGTGTTATTGCATGCCGTCAAGTCGGTTCCGACCCATAGCGACCCTGTATAGGTTTTCCTAGGAGCAGGTGGTGAACTTGAACTGCCGACTTTGCAGCCGAGCGCGTTAACCCACAGTGCCACACTAGGACTCCCATTTTTATCGTAGTCCTCATTATCTCATGGTCATGAATGGACTGTTTCTAACAGAATGAGGAGTCCTGGTGTGGCTCTGTGGGTAAGTGTGGTGGTGGACATATGCCGTGGAGTCGGTTCCAACTCATAGTGACCCTGGACAGGGTTTCCGAGGCTATAAATCTTTACAGCAGCAGAAAGCCTCATTTTTCTCCTGCAGAACCGCTGGTAGTTTCGAACTGCTGACCTTGAGGTTAGCAGCCTGACTCGTAACCACTATGCTGCCATCCCTAGACTGCTAACCGCAAGGTCAATGATTCCAACCCACTCCCTACTTACTACTAAGAAACCTACAGTCTCTGTGAGTTGGAACTAACTTGACACACTTCCCAACAACAGAACGAGAAGCTTCCAGTTAATTGAGAGCCTGCTAATCCCCAATGCCATAAACACATAATTGTAGGTGTTACTTCCATCAGCCCTCCCATCCGAGCCCTATAAGGCACGTATTATATTCCCACTTCACTGATCAGAAAGCTAAGTGCCTCCATGTCACACAGCTACGTAGAATAGTCTCCAAGAGCCAATGTCAGGTCTGTGCGGCTCCCATACTGATGGTCAACAAAGTGAGAACATAGAATAAACTGCTGGAGAAGATTCGAGCCAATGGGAAAACTACTCCTGGGCATCACCCCTCAGCGCCGACCCCACCCAAGGATTCTAGTGTTTCAGGGAAACAAGCACAGAACTGGAGGTGAGCCCTGCGAGTACGTGGATCGAGACTGAGAAAACTACTTTTCGCTTTAATGATTACACATTGGAGAACTTTCAAAACCCCTCTCCCTTGCATTTTCAGCCGAAGCCACATAGGCAGAGATTGTCTAGACACTCATTGTGTGCTTTCACCGAGTGGATTCCGACTGCTGGCAACCCCACACATACAGACTAAAGCTGCTCTGTCAGGAACTGCAAGACTAAGGTTTAGAAAGCAGAGTCCCAGACCTGTCTTCCAAGGCATCTCTGGGTGTAACCTTTTAGTCAGTACTTGAACATTTCCTCACTGGTGCCATCTAGCCATTCACTGATGTTGTTAAGTGCCGTCAAGTCAGTCTTGACCCATAGTCACTCTGTATAGGGTTTTCAAGAAGTGACTGGTGGGTTTCAACCACCGACCTTGTGGTTGGCAGTCCAGTGCTTAGACTACAATGCTGCCCCAGGACTCTACCCTCTGGCATATTCAGAGCAAGAACTAATCCCGGTTTTCTTGAGGCTGTCCCTCTCCCCCAACTCCCTGCCCACAAAATATCCAGCAGAACCCCTAAGAACTTGAGCCTTGTAAAACTTGATAAAGGGGGCTCCGAATTACCCAAAGCTCATTTGCTTCTGTGGGCTCACGCTCAGCAATTGCAAAATCCTGAGGAAACGTGTGACGTTTTCAAACTCTTATCACCTTACTTGTACCACCGGGCCAAAGTCTAAGGAGGAGAAATGAGTGAACCGGGAGCTGAGGGCCCCACCATTAAACAGGAAAGCTGCTCAGTCTGCCAATGAGACCAGCGTGGCCAGTAACTAATCCCAGGCACTGAGCTGGGTTTTTAATGCTTTTTAAATGAAGTCACAGCATCTATTTTGAAAGTGTGGCATCGGTTCAAAAACCTTGTTCCAATAAGGAGATTGTTTTGCTCAGCAGGTGGTGGATATCTGTGTCTGGATGAATCACCACAGGTCTAGAATGCTCCAAGAGAAAACATGGCATATCGTGATGAGGGTGGTTTTCTCTGGCATGAAGCCACCTCTTCAATAATGGCCCACGATGACCCTCAGAGCCCTGGAACACAAGCTTGGTCACGGGTGTTTTATATAGGGTAAGAATAAGTTAACGACCAGGCTACATTTTATTTCTCTGAATAGAAGAAATACCCACTTGGGATGTTAGTATGGATAGGTAGTTCAGAAAACTGTGGTCTTCAAAAAGTGTTGGGGACTTGGAGTCTGGTCCCTTGGGCTTCCCAAACCAAACCAAACCTGCCAATTCTGACTCATGGAGATCCCATGTGGTACAGAGTAGAATTGTGCTCCATAGAGTTTTCTTGGCTATAATGGTTTCCATGGCGTTGCGGCATGGATTTGAATCACCAACATTTAAGTAGTAGCCATGCCACCTAGGAATCCTTCCCTTGGGCTTACAAGGAGGGAAAAGCAGCACTTGAGCCTCTGCTCTTGTCCACGCTTCACAAAAGTGGAGGCTATTAGATAAGCCTAGGAAATTACAAGGAGAACCCGAAAAGACCCATCTCTTTTTCCTCTTGGCTCTTCTTCCCTCCGCCCCCTTTAGGTACAGAGTACCAAGACATTGAGACTGAGAAAACCTGCCCCGAGTCACCCTCACCTTCCGAAGACTCCTTTGTGAGAAGCTGAGGGCCTGACCCCCTCTTCCTGCAGAGAGCTGTCCACCAGCGCCCAAGAACCTGACTTAGCGTGCTCTGCCCTGCCCAAGAGCCCAGGGGTCTCCCGTGTGGATTATCCGGCCAGTGTGTGGTCCTCAGAGGCCCAAGCCCAGGCCAGTGATGAGGACTTGCCAGATGATTTGTGGTCAGGTATCCTCCAAATAGCCCGCAGAGTAGACATTGTCCCAGGATGCTATTAACAGCAATGTTGGCATGATGTGCAAATATCCTCCCTCCCATCACTCCTTTGGCTCCTGGGGGGATGGCTTGCTGACATGCTTTAGAAAAGCCTTCTCTGGGAAACTTCTCTGACCCAGGGTCCTGACAGCTCTGTCAAAATCAGCCAAGGTTGGTTTTTAATTTGAAAAGGGGGAATCACCCTTTCCGTTGGACAGAGGGGTGGAAAAGCACATGCTCAGTAGATTTTGAGTGTGGCACACTGTATTTTTGCAGCTTATATTTTCCAGATGAGCAGTTTAGAAATATGTGATGTAAAGTACATCCTGTATGTTTGCTGAAAATTATATTAAAAGCACTATTTTAATTCTTCCTCTGTCTTGTGCTGTAATCTCTGAGGTCTTCCATTCCTCTGTCATCTGGTAGAATGATCCCAGTGTGATTTGGGAGAGCCTGTGTCTGGCCGTGCATTCTATATGCATGGGTTTTGAGATATTCAACAGCATGTGGGGCTTGGCACCAAGACCTGGGTTCAGATCCTTACCCTAGCACTTACGAATAGTGTGGCTTTGATCAAGTGATCGGACTTATCTCAGCCCCAATTTTGTCATCTGTAAAATGGGAATCTTAGTAAGAATTAAATGAGTTTACACAGGAAAGCACTGAACACAATGCTTAGCATGGAGTGAGCATCGAATTGTGTCATTGCTACCCCAATCCCTGGCTGGAATTAGATGCTGCGGGTTAATGCGCTGGACTGCAAGGTTGGTTTGAAACACAGGGTCAGCAGTTCAAGCTTACCCACCGCTCCTCAGAAACCCTGAGTCAGAACCGTCTTAGCAGCACATAACAACAACATGTTACTAATACATTCACTACTCATCTGTCAGTTTGGTGTACTGTGGTGCTTCATGTTGTTATGAAGCTGGAAGTTCTGCCACAGGTATTTTCAAATGCCGCTATGGTCACCCATGGTGGACAGGTTCCAGAAGAGCTTTCAGACCAACACAGGTTAGGAAGCAGGCCTGACAATCTACTTCTAAAGTCACTGACCAGTGAAGATCTGACGGATAGCAACAGGACATTGATTGGGAGAAAGCCCCTCAGGTTAGAAGGCGCTCAGAATATGACTAGGGAAGAGCTGCCTCCTTAAAGCAGACTTGCCTTGAATGCTGTGGATGGAGCAAAGGTTTTAGGACCTTCATTTGCTGATGTGCACGGTGAAACATGAGAAGAAATAGCTGCAAACATCCATTAATAATTAGAACTTGGAATGTATGAAGTATAAATCTAGGGAAGCTGGAAGTTGGCAAACATTAAACAGAACACATAAAGACCGGTATTCTAGACATCAGTGTGCTGAAATGAAATGTATTAGTTATTTTTGAATGAAACAATCACATGGCCTACTATACCAGGAACGACAAATTAAAGTGGAATGGCATCACTTTCATTGTTTAAAAAGAACATTTCGAGATATCTCTTGAAGTAAAGCAATGTCAGTGATAAAATAACATTCATATGCCTACAAGGAAAACCAGTTAATAACTACCATTCAAATTTACACACCAACCACAAATGCCAAAGATGAGGAAATTCAAGATTTTTACCAATTTCTGCAATCTGATACTGATTAAGCATGCAATCAAGATGCCCTGATAATTACTGATGATTGGAATGGAAAAATTAGAATCAAAACTTCAGCATTTGGAAAATATGGCTCTGGTGATAGAAATACTAGACATTGCATGGTGGAATACTTTAAGACTGACAACTTATTCATTGCATATACCTTTTTTCAACAACATAAACAGGAATACACAGGAATCAAATCTGCCAAATCTATGTATAGACAACGGAGAAGCTCAGTATCATTAGTCAGAACAAGGCCAGGGGCAAACTGTGGAATGGTGGTGGTGGTTGGTGGGTATGTTCTGTGGAGTCAGTTCTGACTCATAGCGACCTTGTATAGGGTTTTCAAGGCTGCAAATCTTTATGGGAGTCTCATTTTTCTCCTGAGGAACCACTGGTGGTTTCAAACTGCTGACCTAAGATTAACAATCTGATTCGAAACCATCAATTGCTTGTATACAAACTCACTGAAACTGAAGAAAATTGAAACAAGTCCAGAGAGCCAAGATACATCCTTGAGTATCTGCCATCTGAATTTACTGAGCTCCTCAAGAAAAGCTCTGTGGCATTGAAAAATAATGACCAAAGACAAGAAGACTTGTGGAATAACATCGTCATATCTTCATGAAGAAAGCCTAAGATTATTAAAGTGGAAAGAATGAAAACACAAAAATGGATGTCAGAAGAGACTCTAAAGCTTGCTTTTGAACGTAGAATAGCTAAAGCTAAAAGAAGAAATGAAATAAAAATGCTGAACATAAGATTTCAAAAGGTAGCTCTAAAAAAAAAAAAAAAAGCGTTATAGTGAAATGTGCAAAGACCGGGGGTTAAGAAACCGAAATGGAAGAACACACTCAACATTCCTCAAGCTAATTACACTAAAAAAAAAAAAAAAAATCAAGCCTTGCATTACAATATTGAAGCCCTCTCTGGGCAATGTATTGAATGATGCAGGAAACATCAGAACAAGATGGAAGGGATTCTCAGAGTTACTATACCATCAACAGTCCGTCCATGTTCAGCCATTTCAGGAGGTAGCAGAGGATCAAAACTGATGATATGAAAGCACAAGTCCAAGCTGTACCATTGTTATTGTGATTGTTCAGTGCTGTTGAGTTGATTCTGATTCATCACCACCCTGTAGAGGGATTCCAAGGAGCAACTGGTGAATTTGAACTGCCAACTTTGCAATTCAAACCAATCTTGTGGTCCAGAGCATTATCCCACAGAGCCACACCAGCACACCAGAGCTCCAGAAGCTGCACCATGTTGTTGTTGTTATTGTTGTTAAATGCCATCAAGTCAGTTCTGACTCATAGCGACCCTGTGTAGGGTTCTCTGGGAGCGACTGGTGAGTTTGAACCATTGACCTTGCACTTCAAACCGACCTTGCAGTCCATATTATTCTGCAGCACTACACCAGGACTCCAAGCTGCACCGCAGGCATTGGCAAAAAATGAAAAAAAAGATTCCAGGAATTGATGGACTACCTGTTGAAATGTCTCATAAAGCAGGTGCAACACTGGAGGTGCCAGGAAACAGCCACCTGGCCAACCAACTGGAAGAGGTCCAAATCAGTGTCCACTCTGAAGAAAGGTGATCTAATAGAACGTGGAAAATATTTAAAATATCATTAATATTACATGCAAGCAAAATTTTGCTGAGGATAATGATTGCTGTAGTATATGAACTGCTAGAAAGTCAAATAATTCAAAGGAGGCTGTGGAATGAGGGATGTTATTGCTGATGTCTGATGAATCTTAGCTGAAAGCAGAGAATACAAAAAGGATGTTTACCATTGTTTCTTCAACTCTGGAAGGCGGTTGACTGTGTGGATCATAACAGACTACGGATAACATCGTGAAGACTGGGAATTCCAGAACACGTAACGTGGAACCTATACAATAAAGCAAGCAGCAATCATTCCAACAGAATAAAGGGATGGTTCTAGTTGACACACGTTTCCCATAGTTTAAAACTGGGAACTATATGTTAAGGTTGTATCCTTTCACCATACTTATTCAATCTGTACATAATCAAATCATCCAAGAAGCTGGACTATGTGAAGAAGAACTATATGGAGTCAAAATAAGACCCATTAATGATCTGAGATATGCTGGTCACAACGTGGCTTGCTGATAGTGACAAGGACTTGAAGCATTTACTGATGAAGATCAAAGACTACAGCCTTCAATATGGATTACATATCAACATCAAGAAAACAAAAATATACACAACTGGACCAGTAGGTAATAGCATGATAGGTGAGAAAAAGATTGAAGTTGGATTGAAAAAGAGTCAAAAGGATTCATTTTACTTAGATCTACAATCAACACCCATGGAAGCAGCAGAAAATAAAAGACATGTTGTACTGGGAAAATCTGCTGCAAAAGACTTCTTTCAAGTGCTAAAAAGCAAAGATTTGTGGAATTAAGGTGCACCTGACTCAAGCCCTGGTGTTTTCAATC
>NW_006408619.1:1538313-1539128 GCF_000296735.1 Chrysochloris asiatica | reverse complement strand
AAAAAAAAAAAAAAGGTAAGCTCTAGTAAAGTAGGGCATCTTATTCATCATGATCTACCCACTGCCAATCATGGTGCATTGCAGTTAAGTTGGCAGCTACTCAATATACAATTGTTGAAGGAAAGAAGGAAGGAAGGAAGGATGTATAATGACCCATCAACATGGAGTTTTTAATTTAGTTCAACTCCTCAACTGCAGCAAGAACATTTGCCTCCCTTTTATAGGCCCACATAGCTTCAAACCATGGATGGAGCTTAGGTAGCCTGTCCCAGGCTGTCTCCTAATTGACCTGCTTCTTGTTCCCAACTTTGTTCACTAGCTGGACTCCTACTTCTTTTAGACAGATTGCTCAGGTGAATACCTACATGCATCATGGAGTCCTCACTGCATTATGAATAAGACAAAGTATTTCTTATTCAAAGTCAAGAGATTCCTGTTTCCATATTTAAGTGAGTCTATGAGAGAGATGTTCACACATGTTCAGTCACTTCAGGGAAAACAGACAGCTTATATTCAGCCCCCAATGCCATTTCTCCCCACTAGCAGCCATCATGGATCCTTGAACCACAGATGCATTGTATGTGTGCCAGCTATCTTGATCTAAATCTACCTCTGACCAGACTGGAGACCCAAGAACTGCGGCATGCCCGAATCCTGGCTGTACTTGCTGCTCTTTTCAGGAAAAAGAGCCAGGATTGTCCCACTCCCCTTACGGCACCAATCCTGGTAACTGAATTATTTACTTCCTATCCCCATCCCATTGCCATCCCATTCTTATCAATGGAGAAAAGATTGAAGTTGTCAAGGACTTCATT
>NW_006408619.1:1534420-1538183 GCF_000296735.1 Chrysochloris asiatica | reverse complement strand
CATAAGGTCGATATGGGTTGGTACCGACTCAATGGCACCTGATAACAACAACATTCCCATCTAGCCAGTATCTTGTTCTTTACAGCTCCATCATGCTTTGCAGTTGAACTCCCTTGAATCCAAACTGGGTCAACCTGATTCCTCTGGCCCCACTGGCCCAGACTTGTCTTTTTACCCTGGGATCTGGTGGACAGAGAAGGTGTGCTACTATGTGTTATCTTTTCTGAGGCCCCATTACCCAGTCTACTGATACCCTGGGGATCTTTTTCAGCCCGGCCCTGTTATTTATGTGATTGCTTATTTGGTGCTTGGGTTTGTGTGTGTCTGTGTTTATATTTTATTTGCAAGGCAACATGGTTTATTCTCTCTGGCATAAAAATCCCAAGAAAATGCAATTTCAACATCCTCAGTCCTGATATAAAAAGATGCTGAAGCAGCTCAAAAGTTGGCTAGTGGCTTCTCCTGGGAACTGGGCTTCACTGGCTCTGCAAATTCAGTCGGAGGCAAAAAAGGAAAGCAGGGAAGGGCTATTGTTTAAGGCATCAGTGCTTCCTGCCCAGAATTTCACATTTGTTTTCCATCCACACCCCAGTTCCTTCTCCCTTGTTCGCTGTTCCTGCACACGTATCATAAAGTAATAGAAAAGTCACTCATGCATTATTTTATCTTAACCACACAAAAATACATCCGCATTTGAAGTCTAGAAATCGATTCTTCTTTATTAAGCAGGTCTATGAGAGATCTGAGTGTGCCCTGGTGTGGTACTATAGGATCAGCATCGGATTGGTAACCTCAAGGTTTCCAGTTCAAATCCACCAGCTTCTTTCAGAAAATCTATTGGTAGTTGTTAAGTGCCATCGAGGCAGTTCCGACTCATAGCAACCCCGTATAAGATTTCCAAGGAGTGGCTGGTGAGTTTGAACTGTCGATCTTGCGGTTCAAATTGACCAAAGGTTCAGTGTTTATCATACAACACCACACCAGGAGTCCAGAAACCCTATGCAAGGTGGCTTTAGTCAGAGATGACTCAATGGCAAACAACAACAACAACAACAACAGCATGAGAGCTCTAAGGAGACCTGCAGGTGCAACGTTTAAGCACTCAGGTGTCAAAGGCAGGCAGTTTGAACCCACCAGTGGCTCCAAGGAGCTCTGGTAGTGTAGTAGTTACAAGTTGGGCTGCTAAGCTTAAGGTCAGCAGTACAAAACTACCAGCCATTCTGCAGGAGTAAGATGAGACTTTCTGCTCCCATAAAGATTTATAACCTCAGAAACCCCATACAGGGTCACTATGGGTCGACTATGAGTCAGAAGAGACTCCATGGCACACCACCACCACCAGTGGCTCCGAGGACTCCTGGTGTGGTGCTGTAGCATCTGCACTAGAATGTGAACCACAGGTCGGCAGTTCAAATCCACCCCCTGCTCTTTGGAAACACTAGGGTTGCTATTAGTCGGAATCGACTTGATGGCATACAACAACAAATGGCTGCAGACAAGCAAAGACAGTCTGCTCACACCAAGAACAGCCTAGAAAGCTCTGGGCAGCTCAACTCTCACATGTGGTCACTCTGAGTCAGAATGAACCCAATGGAACCTAGCAACATGAGCGCTATAGGTCCCCCAGTGGTATGAAGAGTTTACACTCAACTTACGAACCTACCTACCCAGCGCCCCATGCAAGAAAGGCTTGGACGTCCCCTCTTCCATGAAGATTGCAACCAAGAAAACCCTATGCTGTGGTAACACAATGGATCACCATTAGCTGGAATCAACCCAACAGCTATGGGTTTGGTTGGTCTATCATTTACGAACGATCAGGAGTCCCAAGGTGGTACAGATGGTTAGCTTACTAGGTGGCCAACTCAAAGGTTGGAGGTTCAAATTCACCTAGAAATACCTCAGAAGAAAGGCATAGGAATCCATTTCTGAAACGTCAGCCAGTACACAAATGAATGATCATAAAAGTTCAACCCACAAATGATGTTGGGGATAACTCAGGACCAGGCGATATTTTGGTTCATTGTGCACAGGGTCACCATAAGTTGAGGGTGAACTCAGTGGCAGCTAACTACAGCAACGTAAGAGATCCCATTGCACATGTTCAACCAAATCAAAGAAAATAAATAACTGGGATTAAACCCCAAATGCCATCTTTTTTTCCAAAGTTCTACCAGCTATTATGGGTCACCAGAACTTTGGACCACATTCAGCCCATCTCCCTTCAGAGCCAAAATTCCATTTTGAGCTCTTTCTCAGACCTTGTGGCAGGGTTAGTCATACACCGAACATTTGGCAAAAACCAAACAAAAGCAGGCAATTTCCATGGCCCTTAATGTGAACTCAGCATCCGTTTTATAAGGGCAGCTGCTTGTTTTTTTGTTTTTTTTTCTAGTGGCTTTGCTACTTAAAGAACTAATGTAGAACTCGCTCCATCACCCCACAGAGAAATATCTGCAGTTAACGCACAGGGTAGAGACTAGCTTACTGTTCAGAACTCACTTAAGAAGTGTCTTCACCTTCTAGAGGTCCCGTTACAAAATGTAAGAACATGGATTCGTCTCATCACCAAAGGAGAAATTTGAGTGTTTCAACAAATGATCCACTTCTCTGCTCCTAATAAGGAAATAAATCCCTAATAAATAAATTAAGGGGTAAAATAAAGAAGGCAGTTAACACAGGAAAGCCAAGGTAGGTAACAAGTGCACATATTTATCTGTCCAGCAGTATAGAAAATAGCCTCCAGGACTTGAAATGATGTGACTGAAACCACTGGTCTTCTTTAAGGGGGAAAGCTTTCCCTAGGAGGCTTCCTTGTGTTTTGTGTCACCAGGAAGCTTCCTCAAAATACGCATGTGCAACAGAGCACTATTCCCAGTGAAATAGGAGCAGAAAGCTGTGTATCCTTAGTCTTTAAAATTCCGGCTTAACAGCTGGCTCTATTCTTACCCCAGATGCTGAACTCACCTAGCTCCTACCCTTCAATTTCTTTTGAGTTATTCTATACTGAAGCAACTATATTTTCATAGTAAAATCAGTGCTTGATAAAAGGCAAAAGAGAAAATAGCCGAAAGAAACTGGCAGTTCCTTCTGTGGCTTCTAAAAGAATCATTGCCTAGTGCTTCCTTTTTTTTTTTTTTTTTGCTGCTGGTGAGGTATTATAATACAATGCTATAAAAGAAGGCATATGTCTTGACCATTGAAGATCCGGTTTTAATTAAATTTCAGCTGTGCCGAGGAAAGTGATCCTTCATGGATAATACTGTCAGTCCTTTCTGTAGGCGGATATCAGCAGATCGAACCAGACAAAAACATTGGTAGTTACTGGGGATGTGACTTACATGCTGAGGTAATGGCCAGTAACAGCTACCGTGGAATCTACTCCAATTCATGGTGACCCCATGGAAGAGCAGAACTGTGCTCCAAAAGGTTTTCAATGACTAGGAACTTTCGGAAGAGATTACCAGGCCTGTCTTCCAAGGTGTCTCTGTGTAGGTTCAAACCACCAACTATTTGTGTAGCAGCCAAGCTCTTAACCATCTGTGCCACTCCTGGACTCCTATTTTCCTATGGCCCCTGCAAATATGAACCCTGAAGAAGAAAATTCATCTCATTTCAGATTTTAAACTGATATATGGCAGGTCCAAAGCAAGGCTGAGGTGTCATTGTACCAAAAGGTAATGGTTAATGTTCAACCATTTCAAGAGGTACCATATGAACAAAAGCCAATGATACTCAGGGAGGAAGTCCAAAGTGCATTGAA
>NW_006408619.1:1528692-1532860 GCF_000296735.1 Chrysochloris asiatica | reverse complement strand
TGGTTCTGTGCCTGTTGAGTGGGTTCCAACTCATAGCAACCCTATGAACACTCACCTTGTGGTTTGAAGTCCTATAATGGGAAATGAGGAGTCCTGGTGTGGTGCTGTGGGTTAATGGGCTGGACTGCAAAGTCCATTTGAACCTCAAGGTTGGTGGCTCAGGATCACCAACCACACCTAGGAAACCTTATACAGTATCACTGTGGGTTGGAAAGGACTATGTGGCACTTAACAACAACAACAACAATGGGAAACAACAAGATAGGTGGACAATTTAGTGGCGAGAGTGAGCAGCCGGGTTTGCATCTCAGCTAAGCTGCCCACGGGCCTTGTCAAGCCAGATCAGACAGGTCACCTCTGATCCTCAGACTTCATGTGACTATAAATTGGGAAGATTATTGCCTACTTTGCAGGGACATTGCAAGAAGTACTGCCAAGCCTCAGTCCCTGGTGGGATTGAAAAAGTAATGAGTTTCATTGAGAAGGCTCATCTTTGGCGGTATAAATATACAACAGCTTGTTTTTCAATATTTCCTACCACAGTGCTCTTTACAAGCTTCCGTTCCTGCTGAGGAGCAACTCCCTTAATGACTTCTCAGTCAATTCCTTAATTTTTTAGTCCTTTTTATTTATTAAAACAGCTTTGTTTCACTTATTACAACCCACTTCTGAGGGTGTGGGAACTTCAGTATCATGTTCCATTCAGAGTACATACAGATTTCCTGTGAGCGCAGGACAGACCTGTGGCTCTGGGAGTCTGGAGGGGAGGGGAAGCTTGGTCTTCTGTCTCCCATCCTTGTTCTTCCCTGTCAGAACTCCTCCCTGATGGAGGTGTGGAAGCTTACAGGTGAAGTACTGTTTCCTAACCCTGATTGTGGCGAAACTAGCTGCCATTGCTGGTCATCATGGCTGATGGAGCACTTTTTGTAAAGTCCTGGTGTACACTAGGCTGGATCCAATAAGCCCAATTGAAAAAGGATTTGACCCCAAAGGAGCTCACTTCAACTTTGGGGCTCCCATTTAGAAAGCAGTTCCAACATCTGGCAAACATTCTTCCTGTACACTGGATGAAGTCCAGCCTCACCTTCCCTCTTGGCCTGAGTTCTAGGACTGAGATCTGAGCAGGCTGTTCTTCGCCAGTACTGTCCTTGCCTCTCTCCTCTGACCACACCAAAGCCTGTCTCTCCTCATCCTTCCCACTCTGCTCTGAGTCAAAAGCCACTCAATGGTACTCAACAACAAGAAGTGAGGAGGAAGTGGGAACATCAACGTTAAGCACTGTACCTGCTGTTGCTGTGAAGTGCTGCTGAGTCAGTTCTGACTCATAATGAACCTGTGTAGGGTTTTCAAGGCCGTAAATCTGCAAGAGCAGAAATCCTCATCTTTCTCCCATGGAGTGTCTGGTGGCTCAAACCATTGACCTTGTGGTTCACAGTCCAGTGCTTACCCTACAAAGCCACCATGCTCCTTAAGACCTCTTGTTGCTGTTGTTGTTGTTAAATGCTGCCAAGTCAGTTCTGACTTTGAACTGCTGGCTGGTGGGTTTGAACTATTGTCCTTTCAACTAGCAGTCCAGTGCTGATACTACAGCCCCACACCAGGATTTCACAAATCTAACTGAATGCCATGAAACACAATTCTGCTCTATTGTTACCATCTAAAACCAACAGAACAACACTTAAAACCAGCAGCTGAACTATGCAGCTTGCTGAGACAAGTAGCTATCTGACTTCTCTGACTCCTGGTGTGATGCTGTAGGATAAGCACTGGACTGCGAACCACAAGATCAGCTGTCCAAACCCTTAGCTGCATCTCAGAAACCCTATACAAGGTCGCTATGAGTCAGAATCGGCTCGGCAGCACGTAATACCAATAACAACCTCTTGCTTGTTGTTGTTATGTGCCAACAGTTGGTTCTGACTCATAGCCACCCTGTATAAGGATTTCCAAGGGGCAACTGGTAGGTTTGAACCACCAACCGTGGTTAGCAGTCCAGTGCTTATCCTATAGTGCCACACCAGGACTCTAAGCTTTGGCTAATTAACATTACAGAGTGTTTCAACTCATTTATAAAACTACATAGCAACAAATGCAAAATATTCTATTATAAATGGAAGGCCAAGAGTTGAAAGAGTTGTTGTTGTTGTTTTTAAGTGCTTTCAAGTCGGCTCTGACCCATAGGGACCCTGTATAGGGTTCCTGAGGCTGTAAATCTTTATGGGAGCAGAAAGCCTCACAATTCTCCCATGGAACCGCTGGTAGTTTTGAACTGCTGGCCTTGGGGTTAGCGGTCCAGCTCATAACCACAATGCTACCTGAGCTGTTAGGACAAGTCTATCAGAAAAGACTTTCCAGAGGAAGAGAATTGTGATCCACAGTTTTAGGAAGGAGAGAGATGAGATTTGTCTGAGTAGTGGGGAGCTCCTTCTAAGGGAGGTGAAGGATGTCCACAGAGGCACAGAAATAGAATGAACCCGTGGAATATGCGGCAGAAGGAATACAGGCTGGCTTAACAAAGTGCACAGAGGAAAAGTGGACTCTAGACTTCCCTGCCCTTCTGTTTCTACCCTGACTTTCTTATTAGTGAGACATACTTCCTGTTCCCTGTGCTTGGCACCTAGAAAATGTCCAAGAGAGAAGAGGGCTCCTTCTTTGCTGGAGTTCATAGGAAAGCTATCCTCTTACATTCCTTAAGGCATCAAACAGAGGGTTAAATTTCTAACAGAGTTAACGTGCGTGCGTGCGTGCGTGCGTGGGTAAATAATTACAACAGCAATTATCTCCCTGAGGCCCATTATTGGCCATCACCATTTGCACCCACAGAAATTACATGCATAAGAAGTAGAGTCCCCCATTGGCAGATAAGCGTAATTAAATTGGAAGAATGACATCCAATGGCTGATTGGATTAATAAAAGAAATTTATTCCCCAGAGGTATTTTGCAAACAATTCTCTAAGCTGGATCGTATTTTTTAAAAAGCCTGTACTTGGAATTAAAATGATATATTAATGCAGTCCCTGAAATCAGAAAGTGTGCTACCCTTAAAAATCCCATGTACTATCGTTTCCTCTACTGTAATTTTATAACCACACATACCTGTGTGCACACACATGAGTCCTTTTGATCGTCTTAGAAAAGTCGATAGATGTAAGAAATAGTATTTTGTAGTAAAAACAATTCAGGAAATATTTTAGCTGAGTAATTGGTCTTCTTGTTTGGGAATTATATTTTTAAAGGGGGACAAAGATTGTCATATAATCAGATCACTCTTTACAGATGACACATTTCAGGTCATAGGTCTACAAGGATGTATGGCCATATGTATATTTGTCGCAAAAGAAAACACTTTAAAATAACTAATCTCTCAGGAAGTCTACAACCGATTGTAATTATTGTTGTTTATGTTGTTAAGTGCCATTGAGTTGGTTCCGACCCATAGCGGACCTGCATAGGGTCTCCGAGGAGTGGCTGGTGAGCGTGAACCACCAACCTTATGGTTCAAATCGACCATGAAGTCCAGCACATTAACCCACAGCGCCATACCAGGACTCCAATTATTAGTGGAATCCAAATTTATGGACCCTGAATGATAAAATACTTCTCTAATTGTTCTTGTAGTTATGAGCATGAATTTAATTTTCATTTTCAGAATCTTTGTCTACTGTTTGCTACTTCAAAAAGCTCAAGAAAATTGGTCTCTCCTATTTACCTCAGTTGTTATGCAGCTCTTCAATGATGAGTTTCAGAAACAGTCTACACTGGTGTACTTCCTCGCTGCTTGAAATACTTCTGTGTGGTAGAGATAAGAAAGGCATAAAACTTTATTTTACCACTAGAAAAATCCAGAGGAGAAAATATGTCTTTCCCAAAAGTGCTTACCTTACTTTTGTCATACTCCAAAGGAACTGAATCCATCTGGTCATTGAGTCCCATGATAGCAACCAGGGGGCCCACAAGCTGCTTGTTACAGGACTGGAAGAACATTTTAATCACTCCCAGATTTTTTCACATGATTTTTTTTTTACATAATGCAGAAGGAAAACTAGGGGACATTCAATATCCACACACACTTGAAAGTGCACTTAGCACATAGACCATTGTTAGCTTTGAGAACCTCAACCTTCTCTATATCCATTAATTATCTAACTCAAAAAAAAAAAAAAAAAA
>NW_006408619.1:1516215-1526097 GCF_000296735.1 Chrysochloris asiatica | reverse complement strand
AAGCTCTACTACTTACAAATGCATGATGGAGGGATTTACTATCATGAAGAAAGAAGAACTGAGAGGGAAGTGTGTCATTTGAACATGGGTTCCCTGTACTGTAAAGCTCCTAGATCCTGGGAAAGACCGATGTCTATACCCAAGCTGCTCTCCAAGGAACACTTGAAGCTAGTGCTCTGGTTTCAGACTTCTAGCCTCCTAAACTCTCAGAGAAGAAATGGCTGTTTGTTAAAACCACTCACTTGTGTTACTTCTGTGACAGCAGCAGTAGAAAACGAAGACAAAATTTGGTATCAGGAGTGAGTGGGGTGCTGCTCTAACAAACAGTTCTACTGTGGAAGCAATTTGGAATTGAATAATGAGCAGAGGCTGAAAGAGTACTAAGCTGCCTAATCGTAAAATCTGAGATGGCCTGGAAGAGACTGTTGCTGGAATCATGGATGCCAAGGCAGTTCTCATACGGGTTCAGAAGACAGTGAGGACAGCTGTAACATCAGTGCCAGCACAGACAGTGAGAAGCAAAACCAGAGAAACAGCAAGAGCAAAACCTAGAGACCCATGGAGCAAGAGAGCTGAGCACCTTCGTGCAGGAGGCTTCCTGGCAGAGCAGAGTCCCTCTAGACACCTGTTGGCAGAATTAAGCTCTCTGACTCAGGGAGTGAGCAAGCTGAGTACTGCGTGAACAAGGTTTACTCTTAAAAGATGGATAAAACTGAAAAGGACTGACAATATCAAGTGCTAGTGAGGATATGAAGCAACTGGAACTCTCATTTGCTGCCGGAGGGAACCAAGTTCTTCTCCAAGTCCCATTTTGCAGTGTTTACTGAAGCTGAACAGACACATACCTTGTAAGCCAGCAATTCTACTCTGGTGTAGATTGAATTGTGTTCTCCAAAAAAGATTTTTTAGACCTACCCTCTGTGAATGTAACCCTGGCTGGGAACAGAGTTTTTCTTCAATTAGGTTAATGAGGTCGTGCTAGAGTGGTGTGGGTCCTAAATATAATCCTTTCTGATCCAACTCATGGTGAGTTGACTAATTCATGGGACATCATGGGTGTCAGAGTAGATTTGTGCCTCAAGGATTTTCAATGGGTCATCTTTCCAAACTAAAAAGGTCCAAAAGACAAAAATTCATAAATAAGAAAATTGACAATTTTGTCTATTTCAAAGTTAAAATATTTGAACACTCTAAAGTAGCATATTTGGACTCTTAGTATGGTGCTGTAGGCACAGTACTGTTAACTCCAAAGTCAGTAGTTAAACCCCATGAGCAGCTCCTCAGAAACCTTATACAGGGTCACTTTCGGTTGGAACTTACTCTACAGTGTTTAACAACTACAACAACAAACAGTAGCATATGTAAAATCAGATGAGAAGAAATTGTTTGCAATATATATAAAACACAAGAGCTACTATTAGACTATGGGGGGGGGGGCCCTTAAAAGTCTGTGGAAAAATTTCAAGGGAAAGACAATGGATTTTTTCCATGAACTTGTTGAAGACTTCACATATATAAAGAACTCCTACAAATCAACAAGAATGAAAGAGAAACAGCATCACACAACACAGTGTAACAGTTACTTCCATCTTCATTTCTAAAAATGCAATAGAAAACTAAGTCAGTAACATGAATAAGTAGTTCACAGAAGAGGAAGCACAAATGCCCTGTAACTGTTCAAATTCATTAGTACTAAAAATACATACAATAAAAAAAGTAGTTCAGCAACATTTTTAGTTCGATGATATCTGTAGTCCGTTAAGATACAGGGTAACTAGTACTGTCATCCAGTGGTCTTCTGGAAGGAGTGTAAATCAGTACAGTCATTTTGGAAGGCTATTTAGTAATGTTTTTAAATTTTTAAATGCTCATATATTATGATCCAGAAATGGCATTGCTCAGCATCTACCTTACGTGGTGGGGACAGAGGCAGGAGAATACCTTCCATGACAGGAGCTGAGTCCCTGGTGGTCCTCAGTGACCAGGGATTCAGTTCCTGGACACTCTCCAATCCTTTCCTTACTATGACTACAAATACAGCACAGCGGGCCCATCTCTTAATTTCCTTCTACCTGACATCCATGTTGCAATCAGGACTTCGAACCAGTTCTTTCCAGGTTAATTATGGTAGATAAAGCAACACCAGAATAGACCTGAATTTGTAAAACGTGTGTGTACAAGAATGATTACAAGAACTGTGAAAACGACAAGTTGACACTCTGCTAGAAACTTAATCTCTCTCGGAGAAAACAAGAACAACATGCATGTTACACAACAACCAAATCTCTTGATCAGCAGAGGCAGAAACAATGGTGCCGGGAACAAACATGGCAGCCAACCACTTCACCGTGAATAGTTTTTTCTCTCCATAGCCATGGCGATAATCCAATCTCATACATCAGACTCCTGAAAGGGTTCACTATGCCTCTTCTCAGCCTCATGCTTCAGGACTTTACCCTGTAATTTTTCCAGTTCCAGTTATTGTTATGATACACCCACAAGACTGTTTTAATGTCGCTAGCTTACCATGATTGAACCTGCTTAAAGCCCTGGTTATAATTCCATTGCCTCCCTTAGTCTACATCCCACCATTCTTAGATATCCAACTCAAATATTATAGAGCACCACGATGCTCTTTAGGACTGGCCAATGGCTCAGTACCTTGTTCATTATGTAATGGTCCCCATGTGATAGCTTACCTATCCCATTTTGCTCCAGGACAATGTTATTGAAGCATTTTTCAAGCACAGGTTTGTCCCTGTCCTGGGGTCCCATGGGAAGCAGGTGGGCTGAGGAAGTCAATCGTGAGCCAGCTGAGATTCCACTGACTTTACGTTCTCCCCATCTGCCCATCCACCAGGAGAGATATCTTCCTACAATAGTCCACAACCCTTTGCTCTCACAGAACTTTTACTCTTTGCATTTATCATGTCTAAGTCTAAATGTTATATTTCCCCAACTGAGTGTAGATTCCTTACAGTCAAGGTCTGTAACTTACTTGCTTCTCTAATGGCAATAGAGGCTCAGATAACCCTTGTATATAAAATGCATTAAGAATTATGTGAAAGCATTGAGTGGATTTTCTGCCTAGAAGCTTAAAATGATAGCTAATGCAGGTAGGGTGAGGGACTGGCATCTAGAACTACTCCAACCATTCCTATCATTCATGAGTGATTGGTTATTTTCAGAGAACACTGGAGGGAAAACAAAACTAAAAGTATCCCTTTAGTGCCCTTTTTTTCCATCTCCCTTTAGCCAGTTATATCTGGACTTATAATCCTTTATGCCTAAACAAGTATAAGACTTTAGAGTTCTTAAGATTTTGTACATTCAGCTGTGCTCCAGCAAACCAGAGAAATAGTGAGGGCTCCAGGGGCTATGTGGCTTACTCAAGATTATCTGGCAGCCAAGTGACAGAGCCACGAATAAAAAGTCTGGTGTGACTTCCCACAAGCATTAAGTATTTTACCCGCCGCCACATTATTTTTATCTTTGCAGCAAATCAAGGGTCAATTTCGGATATGATGCAGATGGAAATACGTCAGGAAACAGACACCAATTCATGCTTGGAGCTACCAAGATTTCATTCTCAAGTAGATTGAATTGTGTGACTTGGTCCAGGGAGCCGCATAAGATTTCAAGCCTCTAGAAAAATGGTGAACATTGTATATGACCTCTCAGTTCATCCTCCCAGGAAACGAATGTGACATTTTCATACAGCTAGAGAAAAGTCCTTGTGTCTGGGAGTACAGCGGCAGGCACATTCTAAGGGGACTTTTGGGGCTGTTGGTCTCTGAGTTTTAGTGGAATACATGCTCCTCAGATGATGAAGAAACAACACTGGCACCTGCTGTCTACATCACGAACTCTAGCAACAACTCAGGGTACTCCTCCAAAATCCTTGTAGTTCAAGGGGCTTCGGGAAACCTCTTCTTTTCTAGTCTGGGTTGGGAAAATGTTGTCCCCAGATGGTGCTGATAGGAAGAGTGGGGACTGAGGCTTAAAGTAATGAATGACTCTCCTGTAATTCAAATCCTTGAATTCAAATTGGGACAGTAGGTCCTCCTACCTCACGGTCCAGTTCCCTCACCCCCTTTCTAAGATCTGCGTTCTCCCAGGACACCGAGTAAAACCTGAATTGTGCATACATTCCCTCTGAATACGTTTAGTGGGTACTCTATAGCATGGGTCACTCTTCTTCTAGAAAATTGAGCTCGAGTTACTCTCTCCTATGATGCTGCCAAGGCACATTTATAGGAATCAAGGATTTCCTACTTGGAACACTGAGCCTGAGAAACGATGCACTCTTCCCCAAAGATCCTGCTGGACACTGGCTAGGACAGAGATGTGGAGGTCCCTTTATTTTATATTGTTCTTAATTGCCCTTGAATTGGCTCCAACACAGAACAACCTTGTGTAACATAAAGAAACAGTGCCTTGTCCTATGACATCTCCATGGTTTTTGATGTTTGAACCCATTGTTGTGACTCATGGAGAGTTTCCCTCACTTTTATTGACCCTGACTTTACCAAACAGGGTTTGGCCTTTCCTGCTAACATGTCCCAAGGGAACAAAATGAAGTTTCACCATCCTCACTTCTCAGGAGTATTCCAGTACTTTTTCTTCTAAGACTGATCTTCTTCTATTTCTTCTGGCAATTCATGATATATTCACTATGCTTCTGCAATACCACAAGTCAATGCATCCATTTTTTAAAATTTATTTATTGTCTTCTTCTTTTCATTGTCCAGCTTTCACATCCATATGAAGAGATTAAAAACCATGGCTTGAGTCCAGCAGCCATTAAATAGTATTTTAACTATTCTGAGAAGAAATTCCGTCTGCCTCCTTCTCCCGAAGCCCCTTAAGGTAATTTCTAGTGAATGCTCCTGAATTCCTCCTCAGAGGGGCACCTGAAACCACAGCCCCACCTAAAAGAGAAGTCTAAGTAGCCACCACAGCAAACTAAGTGTAGCCTGAGGTCTGAGATTGTTTCTCCAAATTAAGCTGGTTGATTTGTCATTATTCCAGATGGCACCGCAGAGTGACCTGCAGTTCAGAGAGTCCCTGCTGTTTTCCCTCACTCCTACTGCTCTACCCTAAACATGCAGGTTATCCCAGAGGCCAGCTGAGAAGGACAAGCAGCAGCTGTTGCTTACTGAGTCCCTATTCTGTGGCAACCTTTTTTTGAGGTGTTTCATATTTGCCACCACAGTTTTATAAAGTAGCTACAATTCTTTCCGTTTTTCAGGACATAGATGCTCTGAAGGGTAAGTTACCTCCCAAAATAATAAAAAAACGAACCTGCCTCCTCAGAGCTAATTCTTACTCATAGCACCCCTGTATAGTGTTTCCCAGGCTGTACATATTTAATGGTACATAAAGCCTCTCTTTCTCTTTGAAGAGCTTGTGGCTAGCAGTCCAATGCACATCCTACAGTGTGAAAATCCCCACTAAAAGCAAGTAGGACACACCTCTGAATCCTGTTTCCCATGGAGGCAGCGCTGACCTCTCCTTTTCTAGTCTAGGTTGGGAAAATGTTGACCCCAGATGGTGCTGATAGGAAGAGTGGGGACTGAGGCTTAAAGTCATGAATGACTCTCCTGGAAAACGTGTAACTGAAACAAGCCACCCCCATGAAAGGCTGCTAACATCGCCCACACTTATCCTCTATGGACTCTACTGTCCGTCTCTGGATACCTATTTCATAATTCGATTCAAGCTTCCGAGACATCAGGACATCTGAAACAGTGTTCAATGCCACCCCAGGACTTCTGTCACACTGGCTCAGAGTGTCCGAGATGGAGGTGTAGGAAGGAAAACATGGAGACTAAGACGTGTCAGGAAATTGAACATGCTCTCCTTCAGGGAAATGCCAGCTTACAGGCTGATGATGTAATTCTCCAGACTCACCCAGCCCAGCGGTGTGTCCATGTGTGTGTATCAGCAGGAGAGAAAATGGTCACTGTTACCACTTCCCTGCAGGAGTGGAGCGGCAAAGACCACAGCCCTGACCAGTGGACCTTCCCATAACGATGGAAATAAAGTATTCCGCAGGGCTGTTGAACATGACAGCCACTAGCCACATGTACCTATGAGCAATTGAAATGTGGCTAGTGCAATTAAGTAAGAGACTTTTACCTAATTTTGTTTTAATCATTTGAATGTAATAGTCACATGTGTCCAGTGGCTCCTGTATTGGACAGCATTACGCTACGTCCCACTTGGGGCTGAAAAAGCTGGGAGATATGACCTCTTCCTCCTGCAAAGGCTTGAAATCAAAAGGGCTAGAAAGTGTCTGGACTCCTTAAGAAATTTCATCCATGACTCCTATTTCTCCTACAAGAAAAACACATCTGCAAAAAGATTTAGAGAGGGCAGTCAAGTCATCACAGCACCCCATGTCCCCATCACTGGACACCTCCAGAACTGGCTGTACCTCAGCCATATTTCATCTATTCTTCTCAGGCTATGCTGGTTTCAGGTGGAGTCCAAAAAGCTTGCCAATGCCCCAGGCTCCAACTGAGTAGGAAGATACAGGTAACAGCTGTTCTTGGATTATCCCTTAACCTACCTGGCTTCCATAATTGTGTTCCCTGACTCTGGGAGGGTGGGTACCTCCAGGGCACCTTCTCAGACACACCAGAAATTAGTTCTATGTCCTCCGATTTTCTCTTCTTCCACTTCCATTTGTGGGATTTTTAATGAAATTTTGACTTTTTTTCAGGGGGAGGATCTGCTTCAGATCATCACCATACACCACTGGCTTGGATTTTGATACTCAAATGCCCCACATTTTAAACATTTTAGAATGTTTTGTCTACTTTTCTGCCTTTTTTTTTTTTTTTAACTAATGTAATAGATCAATAGATGCCTCATAAGCTAGCTTGAATAGGAAAGGCTAAGGGTTAGAAAGAAAAAGTAAGTAACTAGAAATTACAGGTAAATACATATTGTGCATGTACTGTTGTTGATGTTACTAAGTGCTGTCCAGTCGGTTTGGACTCACAGTTACTCTGGATAAGATTTCTGAGGAGCAGCTGGTGGGTTTGAACTGCCGATCTTGTGGTTTGCTGTCCAGTGCTGATCCTATGTTGTTGTTGTTAAGTGTCATAGAGTCAGTTCCTACCCACAGTGACCCTTGTATAGGGTTTCCAAGGAGCAGCTGGTGAGCTTGAACTGTCAATAAATATTCAAAATAGGACATGCATCTACTGGCGTGGAGATTAGCACCGGAAGATCACAGGGAGTTGGCAGAGTCTCCTTCTCCTATTCCAGGTGTCTCATGGATGAAAAAGTACCCACTCACCTGGTCTTCAGAAAGCAAAAAACAGAAAAGGATCGAAAGTCAAAATGTCTGACCTTGCCGTAGATAAAGCTTTTTAGGCTGGAGCGTGGTCATTTTGCTTTCCTCAAGGACTTACCAAGGGTGGCAGTCAGCTGGTACTCACTACGATCCACTGTGGCTGCTGATGTGCAGGAATTCATTGCCAACCAAGCATCTGATTCCCTTTGTTGATATTGCCTCCTTACTACAATATCCCCCAACAAAAGAAACACGCTGACTGTATGGGTTTTGGTGAGGGGTGGGGGGAGCAAACATCCAAGGATTTCAGTGAGATCTTCCTGCTTTCCAGTTCTGAGGACCATTTCTCTTCCTAAAGGCAGCCACGTCCTATAGAAACTAGAAGTGGCTCAAGACTGCAAGTTCTCTAAGTTCCGTTTCCTCCCCAGGAAAAGGAGAAACTTAGCATTCCCTCAGTGACCGTTCAATGTCATCGAGGGTCATTTAGACTAGAACCAGTAGACATGACTGTTGTTGTTGTTAAGTGCCTTTAAGTCAGTTCTGGCTAATGGCGACTCTGTATAGGGTTTCTGAGGAGCAGCTGGGACTTTGAACTGCCAACCTTGTGGTTCAAACCGATCTTGTGGTCCAATGCTTCATCCCAAAGTGTCACACCAGGACTCCAAGAAAATCCTAGAAGCCAACAGTCAAGCATCACAGCATCCTCCCTGGGTGTGAAGATTCTATAAAGGAAAATTCATAATTCACTCTATGTTGCTGGTGAGTACTATTAAATTGTTTCTGACTCCTAACAGGTTTCTGAGGAACAGCTGGTGGGTTTGAACCATTGACCTTGCTTATCCTATAGCACCATATTGGGAAATAAAGACTATAATTCAGTGTCTATTTGAGTTTCAGAACTATGGCTGTACTTAAGGATTGTGCATTAAACAGGAGGCTGGAATGAAAAACACAGTCAACTGTAGTAGGAAGCACAGAATGACAAATATGGCGACTCCTTTACAAAGGGCAGATAGGATGGTATCATCTTCAGTATACATTCACCCTGAGAATTCAGTGAGAGGTGCAGTGGGGGAGGTCTCAAAAAATGTAACCACCTTTACCCCTCCCGCACTATAATTTACTTTTTTAAATTTTTAGCTAAAAATTTCCATGCACAATATCCAAGCAGTTAGGAGATTAATTTTCTTTTATTTCTGAATGGAAGGTACAAAGAATGTCCACTTTGATTCCTTGATAATGCCACAATCTGACAGTGAAAGAGGTGAAGAAGGTGACCTAATTGGTGTCCCATGAGACCCATATTTGATTCAGTACAATGCAAGTCAATGGAAAATGGCTGGTTAATACCATTAAACAGATAGCTAGATAGTTGCTATCAAGGCAACCCCAGATATAAAGGTAAGCTAAACAATACTGCTGCTGGGGTTAGCTCATTCATGTACAAGTTAATTCCAGACAGAAAATGTTTAAAGATGGCTCTGTGATCACAGGATGGTTTCAGGTAAGTTCTTTCAGTAATACACTTCATTAGTTTCATTATTGGTGTTGTCTGGTGCCATCTTAGTGACACTATATAAGGAAAGTGGCTGGTAGGTTTGGTCCACTGACTCTGTGGTTAGCAGTCCATTGCTCATCCTACAGGGCCACACCATCTTACTAGTATACCTTGAAAAATAAAAGGATACTTTTGGGGCCTGTGGAAAAAAAGATTTTGAGGTCAATGCTAATATCAACTTTTTTTGTTTTAAGTTTTTATTGTGAATTGAGTGATAGTTTACACAGGAATATGTCGGTTTTGCACTCATTGTTTCATTGCAATGATTACAATTTCCTCCGTGCATCATCATTCGACAGTGTTTGTTTCTACTCCCTCTGTTGTTTTTGAGGAGGACGTACAAAAAAATCACTCAGGAATATATAATCATTTAAACAACCAAAGGGCACATTCTGCAAGCCTGCCTCCACTTAATCCCTCTCTTCCCATGAATCTAGAGTCATCAGCTGCTCCCTCTCTCCATGTTGTCATCTCTGCCTTCATCTCTGGTGTGGCTGCTTCTCTGAATAGGGTCCCACATTCCACTGTGCTCTTCTCCCTTGATGGTCCTAGAGTCCTCTGTTCCTGTACTGTAAGATTAACTACTCCCCCCTTTTTGTTACAAACCTTTTACTTTTACAGTGTGACCTTCGCAATTAGTCATGATAACAATTACTCACTACTGAATCATAAGAATCTTATCCCCATCTCCTTTCACCAGACTCGTCTAGACAAGATGAAAGCCATTCATTGGGGATTCTACCTTCCCCCACACACTCTGAAACTGAACACCCTCTTGAAAACTTGTAAGCCAGTCACTTCATGCCTTTATACTCTCCCCTCCCATTTTAGGTATCCAGTACCTAAATTGCCTGTCCCTATCAATCCTGTTTGCATGGGGGATCGCACTGATACTTGATATGAAGACTCCCTCCCTCTCAGTTGGTATTTTGAACTACTACATCATAAGTATAGGTCAAGTTAATCAAATTGTAGCAATTCACACTTGTTTCCTTTATAAATTATTTTTTTTTTTTTT
>NW_006408619.1:1515286-1516115 GCF_000296735.1 Chrysochloris asiatica | reverse complement strand
CATATAAATGAGTAATATGAGGAGTTGCTGCTCACCACTTTGCCTATGTAGGTTCAGACTCGTGGTCATCTCCTTATTTGTACAACTTTGTACAACTTCTTTCTGGCACAAACTGGGTGTAGAAACATAGTCCTGTTGCGTGGGAATCAGTTCATGTTAGTAGCTTTCAAAGATCTGAAAAGGTAGATGTAAAGTCATCACTATGGAAGACCAAACTCAATACAGTTCATTTACAAAAGCTCTTAGATTTTATACTTAAATATTAATAATGACAACAGCAATGTTGATGATGCTGTCTCATTTATGATAACACACATAACCTATAAAAACGCCCAGGAATAAACTGAATAGGAAGGAGTCCTGATGTGGCACTGTGGGATAAAGCATTAGACTTCAAGGTTGGTTTGAACCACAAGGTCAGCAGTTCAAACTCACCAGCTGCTCCTTGGACACCCTATACAGGGTTGCTATGAGTTGGAACCGACTCGTCAGCACTTAACACACACACACACAAACTTAATAAAAAGGTACATTACTTATTAATTAAAAATTGTGAAACTGTCCTATTGAATGTGTATAATAAATTGAAAATTGGAGAGCATTATCATATTCCTACATTGGATTACTTATTAGCAAGATGCTATTTCTCCCCAAATAAACTTGTAATTTCAATGTAATACCCAATAAAGTCTCAACAGGACTTTCAATGGAAACCCACAAGTTGATTGCAAAATTTATATGCAAGTAAGTGCTTTATTGACTACGCAAAGGCTTTCAATTGTGTGGGTCATGACAAGCTATGGACAACATTGAGAAGTATGAGTATTCC
>NW_006408619.1:1494931-1507231 GCF_000296735.1 Chrysochloris asiatica | reverse complement strand
TATTTGTTTTTGATTATTTTTTTTTTTTTTTGTCTTCCCCTAGTTGAGTTCTGATCATCAAGCCATCAAAGCTAGGTCAAATGGGTACTATCTACAATTTTGGGTTTTCTTATGCCTCTCCCCTCACTTCATATCAGATGGAAGCTTCACTCTCAGCTCTAGCCCTCTGTGGCTATGCCCTTGTCCATGGGTTCAGTAGTCCACAGGTCTCACCACACTTTGGACCAACCAGCCCTTCCTCTTCTCTGTCTCATCTCCAAGTCAACAGAAGTCTATGGAACATTCTTGAACTCAGCCCATTTCTTCATTGCTGAGTTTCCCTTCTTCCACTCACCAGTAGACTAATGTGGTTGCCAGCAAGGTTACATGCCTTCTCATGTATTCCCTTTGAATTTCCATCTTGGAGGAGAGTTTGTCCTGAAGGGACTTGATGGCTTGCCTTGATGGCTCCCTAAAGAAAAACTTGCTAGTTCTTATAGTAACCAACCATACTGCCCTTTTTATTCTGGATTTTCCTGCTGGTCTTTCTTTCAAGAACTATCTTTTGTTCCTGTAGCTGCTCCAGGTTAATATCAACATTTTAACAACATTCAAGTGGATATCTTCCCAAATCATTGAAGATTTGCAATAAGTTTACAGAAATGCTGCCTCACATAAAACAACAGCTTTTATTTTCTTTTTATTTATTCATTTTTGAAACAACGATTTTTAGATAGGTCAAGAATTCTACAGAATGTCAGAAAGACCTCAAAGAGAACCAAGAAAGGAAGACTGTCAACTTTAGCGAATGAAGAAACTGTGACTGAAGTCCAAAAACTGGTGGGAATAGATCACAGAATCACCAGTGACGTGGTAACTACTGAAGTTAGGACCTCACGTGGTTGTGCTTTTTCCAAGTTAAGTGAGCTCATTGGCCTCAGAAAGGTTTTGGTTTGATGGCTGCCTTAAGTGTTGCCTGAAAATCAGCCAACTTAAAGAGTTGATCTTTCCATCAGTCTTTTAAGCAAGATTGTTGTCGTTGCTGTTGTTGTTAAGTGTCATCAAGTCGATTCCAACTCACAGTGACACTGTATAGGGTTTCCAAGGAACAGCTGGTGAGCCTGAACCACCCACCTTACAATTCAAACTGACCTTGCAGTCCAGTGCATTATCCCACAGTACCACACTAGATAGATAGAAGCTAATTTTATGGAGCAAATGGTAGCCAGGAGTAAGTCTTAGATCTACCAATATGATCCACAGGACAAAGTCCAAGTCAAATCAGGGATGTTCTGAGGGAACCTGAGGGGTCAGTTAAATTCAAGGCAGAGAGGTCAGCTCAGAAGGTTATGGCAACTCTTTTCTGGGATCTCGAAATCTTGATAGATTTTTGTCAAAAGACACAAGGTAGTCATGGGGCATTTAGGAAAAACATTTAAGAACTTTTGAGAACTGTATTGATGAGAAAAAGGTCAGGAATGTGTGCTAAGGAGTTTTGCCTCCTGCTCATTCTTTGAGAATTTGCTTTATGAGAATTTTGTTAGGCAATCTTACCCTATAGTCCTGATCATGCTAAGAACATTTTAAAGGACCGCAGATTGAGTCCCTTGAGAATGCTGAAACTCATTTTGATGTGGTGTCAACTGAGTAGTGAAGAATTGTTTAAGGAAGGGTTGGAGAGATGAAGACGCCTCATTCAGAAATGTAGATAGACTTAGATGGAAGATATGTTGGGAAACAGTAGCTTTACATTTCATGTTTTGGAATGAACGTTGCCTGGTCCTGCATGCTTCTTACATTGCCAGTATATTTACAGTCCAGTGTAGTTGCAGTTGCTGAGCCAATCCAGTTCACTGAAAGTCTCCCTTGCCTTTGCAGGACCTCTAGTTTGCAACACATGGCATGGTCCTGCAATGATTGATTCCTCCTGACGACATGTCCAAGGCCAGTCAGCCAATGTCCTGTTATGATCCATAGCATTTTCATTGGCTAATTTTAAGAAGCAGATCTCTAGATTTTCTTCCTAGTTTGTCCTCATCTGAGATGCTGCTGAAAACTGGCCACTGTGGATGAAGCTGCCTGGCATTAAAATACTCTGACAATGCCTCCAGCATCATTTGTTGTTGTTGTTGTTGTTAAGTGCCTTCGAGTCGGTTCCGACCCATAGCGACCCTGTACAGGGTTTCCGAGGGTGTAAATCCTTACGGGAGTAGAAAGCCTCATCTTTCTCTCGCAGAGCGGCTGGTAGTTTTAAACCGCTGACCTTAAGGTTCGCAGCCCGATTCGTAACCACTACGCTACCAGAGCTCCATGCAAACCTCCACAGCATGGCAAAGGGACAGAAGAGTGGGGATCTACTGGGTACTGAGAAGACTGCCACAGCATGGCAAAGGTAAGAGGAGTGGGGATCTTCTGGGCACTGAGAAGGCTACCTTATGCCATGCAGCACTATGCATGTCATACCCCCCAGCCTCTTGTCTCTTCTCATTTATTCCTCCCAAAGTCTGTTACAACACATATGCAATAAAATAATGCTCTGAAATATTAATGAGCTTTTCTTTTAACACTAGCCTTTCTCCTTGCCATCCCCCCCCCCCCTCATTTTTGGTCAGGAAAGGTCATTTTGTGTTTGTTGGCTAGGGGAGATGACAAAACAGTTCTCATGGTGTCACTTTGTAAGATCAGCACTCGCCTATGAACCAAAAGGTCGGCAGTTCCAACCCACCTTGGAAGTCCTGTACAGGGTCTCTATGACTTGGAATTGACTCAATGACACTTAACAACAGCAATATGACAAAGGAGAGTAGAGAAAAGAGCTATGCCAAAAGCCACAACCTTTGGCAATTGTCATTGATTGAAATGTGTCCCTAAAAATATGTGTTGGAATTCTAGCCCCTCTACCTGGTCCTGGTGTGGCCCTATAGGATAAAGCACTGGACTGCAAGGTTGGTTTGAACCACAAAGTTGGTGGTTCAAATTGACCAGCCACTCCTTGGAAACCCTATACAGGGTCACTTAACATTCCTGTCAATATAATCCTGCTTGGAAATAGAGTTTCTTTGTTGTGTTGATTAAAGTCATACCAGAGCAGGATGAGTCTTAAATCCAATCAATTCTGAGTTACAAAAACAGAGGCTTAGATACAGTAGAGTGCATGTATACATGTGTGGACACACACACACACATGAAGATAAATTCCATGTGAGGGCTATGTACAAGCTATGGAACCAAGAAATTGAATGCAAGGAAGAAATTGACATGGTCTAGCCCCTGATGTGAACTTTTATTCTCCAGAACTTTGAGAAAATCAATGTTGGATATTTAAAGCCACACTGGGGCCATAGTGGTTAAGTGCTCAGCTACTAACCCAAAAGTCAGCAGTTTGAACCTCCCAGGCACACTCCACGGCAGAAGATGTGGCCGTCTGCTCCCACAAAGGTTACAGCCTTGAACACCTATGGGGGCCATTCTACTATGTCCAACAGGGTCACTGTAGAGTTACAATGGACTCAACAACAATGGACTTGGACCTTCTATTGTCTTTGGAAGCACTGACTCATGGCAGGTCTGGTACAGTAACTTTAAGAAACTAAGACAGCAATGGAAGTCACTCAAGCTTGAGAGCTACAGAAGTAAAAGAAGTCACCAAGCTCTAACTCAAAACCATCTACCATCTACAAAATGTTCTCCAGGCTGGGAGAAAAAAGAGTTGTAAAATAATAGGAAACAGCACAGATACTTGGGGATCTGATGACGTGGCCCCACACCCTGCTCACTGGACTAAGTTGGAGCCGGTGGAAACACCCCAGATAAGTTTCTGAGATGTGAAAGTGAGAAGACCTTTGTCTTTTTTGCTGGAGAGCGGTGCCTTTTCAGAGAAGCACTCATAAGATGGATCATGCAGTGCTGTGCTGACACACCTGCTGGCTAGAACTGATGACCAGATTTTCAAGAATTTGGTGAGCTTGTTTTTAAGTTCCTACCAGCTGCCATCAAGTCAACTCTGACTCATGGTGACTCTGTATGTGTCAGGGTGGAACTGTGTCCATAAGATTTTCAAAGCTGTGACCTTTGGTTAGGTCTTTCTTCTGCGGGAACTCTGGGTAGGTTCTCATCACCAACCTATTGGTTAGTAGTCAGGCACTGAACTATTTGTGCCACGAATGGACTTCTCAGTTGAAGACAGAGGGAGTGTAGAGGTGGTAAGTCTGTGACTTAAAAAGGGAAATTTGGCCATGTACCCCTGTGGGAGGAAGGGGCATATTCTGTGGGATCCAAGTGGTGAGCTAACCTGTGGCCTGGGTGGGATCTGAGCATGACTCAGGCCAGCAATCCATGAGTCTGGAAGACAGTGGATGAGCAGTATGAGGACAAACGGGAAACAGTATCTTTGCTGATAACAGAGGAAGAACTCACTGGGAGAGTCAAAAACACTGCCCTCCTCTCCCTGCCCTGCCCTGCCTCCTCAGAATGGCCTACGTTCCTTCTCTAGGAGCTTGCTGCTCAAACCAATGCTAGCACAAAGAAATCCACAGGGCTCAAGCACCAGCTACAGAATCTTCTCAAATGAAGCAGATGGAACTCCCTGGAGGAGGACTTTGCTCAGCAATTACATCCTCCTTATGCACAGGGTGTGTGTCCCAGGACACTAGGAGCAAGCAACTGACCCCCCCAATGTGATAGTCATGTGCTCTTTTTTTTACTTCATTTTAGCACATGGACCCTTAAACACAACTATCCTTGGCTAAATGGCAGGCTGGAGTCTCCACGGCAGAATCAGAGGTTTGGAGATGTGCAGCTAGGGCTTACACAAGGAGTGTAAGCCTCTTGTTCTAAAAGCAGCCCACCCTTCAATCTCTGCACCCTGTCCATGAAACTATCTCAGCTTCTGCAGTGACCCAGAGAGCTCAGAGCATGGGCCAGGTTATGAAGCCTCCAGTGCTCTTGACTCAAAGACCCCAACTCCCTGTAGGAATCCTGTCAGTCCTTGAGGTGTTTTCTGAGCTTCCCTGCAATCCCATGCTGGTCCCATAGAAACCTGGAAT
Source organism: Chrysochloris asiatica (assembly GCF_000296735.1). Taxonomy (NCBI): domain Eukaryota; kingdom Metazoa; phylum Chordata; class Mammalia; order Afrosoricida; family Chrysochloridae; genus Chrysochloris; species Chrysochloris asiatica. Next base: position 1,502,207 of record NW_006408619.1, on the reverse strand, counting down.
CACACTTGGAGGCCAGTGACCATCCTTGGATTACCTCCCATCTCATTTCGGGAGTCTGAGGATTTTTCCATCTTCTGGCTGGTTCCCGAGATTTTGGGGTTTAGGACCAGAAGGAAAAAGCCTGCTGCATACATAGATGCCAAGAGAACGAAAAAAATGACCAGGACTCATTCAGAGAGACATTAGTTCATTAAAGAAAAGAAAAGAAAAGAAAAGGTTTATCAACAAGGGCATTTACCTACAATGGGTGAATCATGGTTGTGTCATGTGGCAGTTGGCTGAAGAGTGAAGTTTTTCCATGTGAGGGATGGGAACTAGGGTCTTTCTGTATCAGGGATAGACAAGCTTCACATAAGTCCAGGCAGTTCAGTGTGGTATATGGAACTGGAGAGGTAGGAAAATCACAAGGTGCAAGACTGCTTGTCTCCTCCTAGACAACAAAAGAGTTTTGATCTGCATAGTGGGAAGGGGGCTGTCTGCTTGTTCCCAGATAGCTGGAGCAGGGGGAAGGGATAGGAGATATGGCTTGAGGGAACCTTGGCATGCAGTGCTAAGTTGTGCCCCTACAAGGAGCTAAGCAATGACCTTGGACTGTCTTGTCACCAACCAGGGACTGTCTCCTAGCTGCATGAGAGAAGGAGAGCATCTCCTGCAATTCCACTCACACTTCCCCTTCTGCAATTGTTAGGTTTAAATCTGGGCAACAGCTTTAAACGGTTGGTTTCTGCTTAGTCCTAAACAAAGACACAGAGAAAGGGACTGGGCAATGTTACTTGAGAAAGGCACGTGAATTGTGTGTTACAGACACAAGTATTTCTTCTTAATCCTTCTCAAACACATCCCCACCATGTTGTTGTTGTTGTTGTTAAGTGCCGTTGAGTCGGTTCCGACCCATAGCGACCCTGTAACAGGGTTTCCGAGGGTGTAAATCTTTACGGGAGTAGAAAGCCTCATCTTTCTCCCTCGGAGCGGCTGGTAGTTTCGAACCGCTGACCTTAAGGTTCGCAGCCCGATTCATAACCACTACGCTACCATAGCATCTTGCAAACAAGATTCCTATTTTTACATATTTCCTGTTTAACAGAACTTGAAAGGAACATTAGAAATGAGAAAAAGAGGGCAGCACCTGGTACATATTTCACCCTGGTACTACAGGAGTCAGCTCACCTCACAAGAGCTCTATGAAGTTATTGTAAATAAGATGAATGAAGATACTGAGGTTAGGGAAAGTTAATCAACTAGTCCAAAGCCATACAGCTAACAGCTAACAAGAGGTGGAACTGGGTCTTGGTACCAGGTTTGACACCAAAGTCCAAGCTTCCTTCAATTTCTAAATTAGAAATCAGGGTGGTGGTAAGGTTCAAATACTGCCAAATGATAAATTCAGTGCCTGACACACACTGCGTGCTTCATCATCACCGGCCAAGTTAGCTCTAATCACAATGACCCTATCTATCTATGTGTGTCAGAACAGAACTGTGCCCTACACAAAGGATTTTCAATTAGGTTAACGTTTAGAAATAGATCACAAGATCTTGATTCCAAGGTGCTTCTTTGTGGACTTGAACCTCCAACTTTGGGTCAGCAGTTGAGTGCATTAACCACTTGCACAATCCAGACACTTCAAGAGCTTAAAAGAATGTAATTATTCTCTTCACATTTTTTAAAAGGGAGAATTAGCTTGTCAGATTTCAGGAGACTGAGGCACTGTCTTGTTGGGATATTGTCTGACATTAGAACACCCTCTCACTCAGGGGTCTTCCTCCTCTCTGGGTGATCGTGGACAGGAGCTGTCCACTCTCTGGGCTCCCAGCTTGTGCCAATGAACGCAGTTAGGGTACTGTTTCCCAAATTCATTTAAACTGGTCATTCTCAACCCTGAGGTTTTGACTCTTAGAAGAGCTGCAGGCAAGGAATCTAGAGACTCATGAGTATACCAAACCTGGAGTGTGAAAAGGAAGTGCTCGATATACCAGCATGCATACAATTATTGTCTAACTGTGTGTGGAAGTTGAGGTTAAGAAATGCAAATTCACTTAAAAGTTCTATTGACTTTGGAATGCATTTTGTCATTAGAAATTTATAAACTCTAACCCCACCCCACCCCAGCAGTTTACTTGTACTCTGACTTTAGCATTCTCACCTGTAATATGCGAATATTAATAGGTCCGCCTTTCACAGCGCTGCTTTGAGAATTTAATATTGATTGTATGTAAGGAGTTAAGCACAGCACTTGCCTGGTTTAGTAAACAGTCAATTGTTGACTCTAAGCTACCAATTATTATTACAAAAATGTTAAAAAAGGAGCGACTGATCCTCAGCCTTCTGGATCTGGGGAAGAAAACAAAAACTGAGCAGGTGTCATTGTTATTGTTAAATGCCTTCAAGTCAGTTATGACCCATAGTGACCCTGTTGGTGGATTTGAACTGCTGACCCTGAGGTTCAAACCAACCTTGCAGTCCAGTGCATTATCCCACAGTGCCACACTGAGCAATGCTTTTTGCAGTCAGAATCTGGGAAAATGTTTATAATTCTATGTACTCCTTGACTCAATGTTAGCATTGAGAGCAGATGGGTAAGGGAAAGGAAGGTCTTGAGATGTTTTAACTGCAACCCATCTAAAAGTGGTTTAAACTATTGTTGTTAAGTGTTGTGGAGTTGGTTCCAACCCATAGTGACCCTGTATAGGGCTTCTAAGGAGGAGTTGGTGGGTTTGAACCACTGACATTGTGGTTAGCAGTTCAGTGCTGATCCTACAGTGCCAACCATGAGTCCTGATTTAAACAGTAGGAGTTGAATATTATCTCTCCTGTCTTTGTTTCCTGTTGTTGTTGTTAAGTGCCGTCGAGTCGGTTTCGACCCATAGCAACCCTGTACAGGGTTTCCGAGGGTGTAAATCTTTACGGGAGTAGAAAGCCTGATCTTTCTCCCGCGGAGCAGCTGGTAGTTTCGAACCGCTGACCTTAAGGTTCACAGCCCGATTCGTAACCACTACGCTACCAGAGCTTTGTTTCCTACAATAATAAAATAGTGAAAAACTTGTTGTTAAGTGCCATCAAGTTGGTTCTGACTGACAGTGACCCCTATGTACAAAGAGCCCACTGCTGTTGCCACTTTGCCAATCTAGCTTGTTAGGGCTCTTCCTCTTTTTTGGTGACCCCCCACTTTACCAAGCATGATGTCCTTCTTCAGGGACTGGGTCCTTCTTGTAAAAGTTGGCAGCTTTCAAGAACAGACATTGCCTGTCTCCCATTTGTGGAGACTAGCAGTTCAAGTCAGGGTGTTGGCCATGTCAGCTCTTCTGAGGATCTGAGAGAGGAACTGTTCCACACTTTTCTCCTAGCATCTGGTTTCTGTGGGTAATTCTCACTGTTCCCTTGGTCCTTGTAGATGTATCTTCAGATTCCATCTTCCTCTGTGGCACTCTGCGTCTGTGTCTGTCCTTCCCTTTTGTAAGACTCCACTCCAGTCTGACCTCATAAGAGTTAATGTATTGTTTGAGGGGGCTGCAAAATGTTCATGGAAAAATTCTTGTATCTTCTAACTCCATTTTTCCATGGAATTTTTGACGCCTCCTCATACATAAGGTTGTCATGAAACGAAACCAACTCTATGGTAACTGAGTAACAACCTTAACTGATACAAAGGAGAAATTCGCAATGCCTTTTTTTTTTGACTCAACAGCACTTAAACAACAACATAATTAGTTTCTGAACTCAGTCACTGTAACATTTTAGATCCATTTATCCTACAGAAGCCCCTTCTCCACCCTGAGCCCATTCTACTTGTAATGTCAAACTAAAAGTGAACCAGATAACTATACTATAATTGTGTTTGTTTCATGAACTATGTATCTATTCATGTGAGGAAATTTTAGTTGGTGACATTAGTTCTCATTTGCGTATGTTTATACCTTCTTGGATCTAAACATGTTTTTTTTCTTCTTTTTATGAATGAATTCTTCTAAATTCAAATGTTTATTGACTCTTCTCTACTGCATCTGTAAGGAAAACCCCTATTTTCAAGTGCTGTAGGGGAAAAAAGATACCCCCTCATCATCAAATATATAAATATTATGTTGTTGTTAAATGTCAAGTTGATTTCCTGCTGATAGTTACCTATATAGAATTTCTGAGGAGCAGCTGGTGAGTGTGAAGAGCTGACCTTGTGGTTCACAGTCCAGTGCTGATCCTATAGCCCACATTATAGACTCTTTTTCAAATCTTAAACAGGAGTAAACACAAGACAGTGATAAAGCTACATCACCCAGGTGAGGATAATCATGGAACTAATAGGAGCTCTGGTAGCTTAGTGGTTACGAATCGGGCTGCAAACCACAAGGTCAGCAGTTCTAAACTACCAGCTGCTCCACGGGAGAAAGATAGGTGTTCTGCTCCCATAAAGATTTACAGGCTCAGAAACCCTGTACAGGTTTGCTATATATAGGTCGGAACCGACTCCACGGAACACAACAACAACAATGTCATCACGGGTTTCCAAAGGTTTTTCTCCACGTGGTGACTTTTTATAGGGCACAGAGGACAATGGGGTCCACTCCCACAACCACAGCTGATGGCAGCAGTGTCTCCCACGGGCATGTCAGGCTTCAGCAGCAGAGAAGGGATTACTGAAGCTAGAAGAGCATACACATGGTCTCTAAGGCATGTACCCAGGAAAGTTCCTACAAGGTCTGCCTAGGAGAAGTGACCCAAAACATACTTTCAAATGTATTGTTTCTAACTTTGACAGTTCGGCTGTTAGAAGTGCATGAAGCTCTCAAGAAAAACGACCATCTGAACACTTAACCTAGGCACACGATGGAGTTAAACTCTGCCTGACTGAGTCATTCACAGACAAAAAGCCCTGGGACTCCGTGCTGCACAGCACAAGCTGTTCAAAGACACAGGGGTCGGGACGTCAACAGATCTGTTGTTGCCACAGCCCGTATCAAGAAGTCACAGGCAAGAAGCTTGAATGTCAACCTTGGGGAGAGGGCGCAACTCTTCCACCAAGGACTTCACTTTCTCTCATGCTCCTTCTCCTCATAAGGCTGTATCTCTCCTTGTGGTCCAAATATGGTGGCAGCAGCTGGGGGTACCATATCCTCCATCAAACCGCCTTCACACGATGCTGAAAAGGGAGGCATGTCCTCCTTATTCAATCAGGAAGAAATCTCTCCCCACCTTCCAGCACACCTTCCCTGTCTTCTCACCGGCCATGAAAGGGTCACATGACCATATCTGAGTGAAGACCCTTGCTGGCTGAGCCCCCATTTCCTCAGCACATGGATACCCAAAGCCCAGACTCTAATATAGAGAATAAAGTGGGGAGGCCTGTCTGCTAAGTAACATGCAAGTCTGCCACAGACAGACCTTTAGAATGTCCCAAGGAAGAAAGGAATGACCAGCTCCCCTCTCCCCTAAATGCTCAATGCCTCAACCACCTCCCTCATCCCTTTGACCATCTCTGTCCTGCTTACATCTGGTGGCTCCCAGTTCAAGAGCCAAACTCCTGAGCTGCTTTCTTCAGGAGGTCTTCTCAGATTTCTCCTTACCCAAACTGATTTGTTGCCTTTGGTCAAGCGGCTACTGGATTGGACTCTTTGCACCTTTTCACCAACTACTTGGTATCTTGTAAACCAGCTACAGGGAGTGCCAAGGGCATCTCTGCCCTTCAAGACTGGACTCTTGCTTTCTACTGATTAAGAATAGTCAGCTGAGGCAGTGGCTCTGCACAAGCAAACATTTATTGTAGGAAAAGAGGAGTGGAGATGGGGAGAGCTTAGTGTAATGCGTAACCCCTGTCTCCCAAGCAAAGGCTTTGCTGGGGCTTAAAGGTTTTTGCAAAAGACATGTTTCTTCATAGGTATAGATGGGGATTTCTGGGAAGCGACGCATTTAGGAGGAGCTGTGTTAACTGGGTGGGTATGCAGCAATTCTTCAAAGTTTGTACCACTGCAAAGACCTCTGGTAGGAGCAGGCAGAACTTACTCTGGGATATTGAGTATGCATGGTTCTTTGGGACTCTAATTCAGATATCTCCCAGGGGCTAACATTCTCCTTTGTCCCAGTAGAAGTTTTATCCTGTAAGTAATGCTAAGGCACTAAGTGAATCAGTGTGATCTGTAAAATGGGGGCATGTTCCAGGAGGTGACTCCTCAGTTATGTGACCTAAGTAGATCCTGTGCATCTCTACAACTGCTCAAGCAAGGAAGGGGAGCAGGCTGCAATTTTCCTCAGGATTTCGGTCACAAGGTTTCAATCATTAAGTGGCTCATGTTTAATCCTGATTTCTGGACTTCCTTTGTCCCTTGTCTCATCAAGGCCAGGTTTAGTTCTATCCTTCTCTTAGACTCTTAAATAGTCAGTAACTCTTGATTTTCTGATTTCTTATGTTGTTGTTAGTTGTTGTTAAGTGCCATCAAGTCGGTTCTGACCCATAGCGACCCTGTACAGGGTTTCTGAGGTTATAAATCTTGACGGGAGCAAAAAGCCTCATCTTTCTCCCGCGGAACAGCTGGTAGTTTCGAACTGCTGACCGTGAGGTTCGCAGCCCAATTCGTAACCAATATGCTACCAGAGCTCCTTATAGCCCTCTTAAAAATCAAAATAACAACAACAGACTTTCATTGTACAGAACAAACATGCATTCAGAAAAGTGTGTGCATGATATGTATACAACTCAATGAATTCTCTCAAACTAAATGTGACTCTATGGAGTCGTGGTGTGGCACTGTGGGTTAATGCGCTGGACTGCAAAGTTGGCTTGAACCACAAGGTCAGTGGTTCAAACTCACTAGCTCTCTTTGGAAACCCTATACAGTGTCACTACGAGTTGGTACCAACTCAAAGGCACTTAACAACAACAAACAGCAATTAGACCAGCCTCCTATTCAGTGTGGCATTACAATCCACTGTATACTCTATTGTCATTTGACCTTTACTCTGTGTTTTCTTTCTTCACCTACATTACACGTACTGATTGGAAGAGATCAATGTTTATGCCCATTTCAAAGAGAGGTGACCCAACAGAATGCGGAAATCATTGGATAATCTCTTTGATATCTCAAGCGAGTAATGTTTTGCTAAAGGTAATGCAGAAATGGCTACAATCATACTACATTGACAGAGAACTTCCAGAGGTTCAAGCTGGATTCAGAACAGGCCATGGAATGAGAGCTATCATTGCTGATGTCCGATGGATCTTGGCTGAAAGCAGAGAATATCAGAAGGATGTTTACCTGTGCTTTATTGACTACGCAAAGGCTTTCGATTG
>NW_006408619.1:1492380-1493974 GCF_000296735.1 Chrysochloris asiatica | reverse complement strand
GTAGTGAGGTTGGCCCAGGATCGGACATTGTTTCATTCTGCTGTGCATGGGATCGCTATGGGTCAGTTTCAACTCGATGGCACCTGACAACAACAACAACAAAAAGGGTGGGCACTTAGACCCATATCCCGTAAAATCACAGTAAATGACCAATAAACACATTTATGTAGCTTGTTCATGTCTAGCAAACAATGTCACACAATTGCCCTCAGTATCCTCACTGCTAAGGAGGAGTTATGGAAATTGGAGGAAGCAGTAGATTGTGAGCAGCATTTCTCAAACAGTAGGGTGTAAGACTCTAAAATTACAGAAGACCTGGCTAAGTCTAGCATTATCCAAATAGATTGATTAAATAGAATGGGCTAGTTACTTTGGTTACTCATTAATTATATTGGTTGTTGAACACGTATACCCAGATATATCATTAAATAGTATTGAACCAGATAGTAAGAAAGTTATTCCATCTTCAAATCTATTTTAGTTCATCTGTTTATGTTAAAGAGAAAGTCTCTGTTTGGCTTGTTGTATTTTTAACACTACTCCAAACACTTGATAATCTCCCCCCTTTTACATTAGGAACTTATCTGAGAATCAGAGTCTTTGCAGACAACAGTGTCTAGAAAAAAAACCAATTAACATTATTTAGCATATTTATTTTTATGACAACCTTATAATATTGGCAAGAAATACAGGTTTTTAATTCCCAATGGTGATAAAGTTTCATTCTGAAACAAGTATATGAAAAAGAAGTGAACGTATTTTTTTTAATAGTAAGAAATGCTGCAGATGGTGTACTGATGTTGCAGAAAATGAACATGAAAGTGATACTTGAGTGGCAGAAATTGTAGCAGAAAGCGGATAGAATTGGGATTCAGAAAAGCCCACATCGTCATGTGATAGCTTAAATGCAGGTGCCGTGTGCTGAGAGATTTGTCCTGATTCAATGTCATCAACATTGTCATTTCCACGTAACCTCCCATCCTACACTGTGCTGTCTGAGAGCTAAGAACCAGTTGGCTTGCAGTATCCCAAGCAATTGATTTGGGCCCAAATCTGCATGTGCGAAGGAGCACAAATGTTAGGCTGCTCACTGAAAGGTCAGTGGTTCAAATCCACCAGCTGATCCACTAGAGAAAGCTGAGGCTGTTTGCTCCTGTAAAGACTGATAGTCTCAGAAACGCAAAGGTCCAGTTGTACTATGTCCTCTAGGGTTGGTCTGAGTCAGAGTCAGCTTGGTGGTAATAGGTTTGGGTTGGGGATGCACATGTGACTAAATGTTGTTGCTGCTAGATACCATAGAATTGGCTCTGATCCACGATGACCCTGCACACAACAGAATGGAACATTGCCTGGTTCTACGCCATCCTCACAATTTTGTGACGCTTGAGCTCATTATGGCTGCCACTCTGCCAATCCACCTCATTGGGGGGTCTTCCTCTTTTTCACTGACCCTCCACTTTACCTAACATAATGTCTTTTTCAGGGACTGATGCCTCCTGATAACATGTCTGAAGTATGAAAGGCAAAGACTCAACATCATGGTTCTATGGAGCGTTCTGGCTGTATTTCTTCCAAAACAGATTTATTGGCTTTA
>NW_006408619.1:1487386-1490185 GCF_000296735.1 Chrysochloris asiatica | reverse complement strand
CCTTGTTTCTTCCATCTGCTTTGACATCTCTATGCTGGAGAACAAGTTTCAGAGAAGATAATACCAGTCCTTATTAGCTAAGTCAGCCCTAGCTAAGGTTTCCTGTTACTGTAGCTCAATAATTCTTGTTGTTGTTGTTATTAGGTGCCATCAAGTTGGTTCCAACTCATAGCAACCCTGTGTACAACAGAATGAAATATTGCCTCGTCCTGCACCATCTTCATGATTGTTGTGATGTTTGAGTTCATCGCAGCTACTGTATCAATCCACTTTATAGAGGGTCTTCCTCTTTCTTTCTGACCATCTACTTTAGCAAGGATGATGACCTTCTTCAAGGAATTATCCTTCTTGATAACATGTCCAAAATATATGAAACGAAGTCTCACTATTCTTGCATCTAAAGAGCATTCTAACGATACTTCTTCCATCACAGATTTGTTTGTTCTTCTGCGAGTCCATATTCAGTATTCTTTGTCAACACTTTAATTCAAAGACATCAAGTATTCTTATATCTTCCTTATACATCACACAGATTTTGCATGCATATGAAGCAATTGAAAATAGTATGATATGGTTCAGGTCTATCTTAGTCTTCAAAATGGCATCTTCACATTTTTAACACTTTAAAGAGATCTTTTGCAGCAGATTTGTCTAAAGCAATATGCCATTTTGCTTTTATAACTGTTGCTTCCATGTGTTTTATTGTGGATCCAACTAAAACGTAATCATTGACGACTTCAGTATTTTCTCTGTGATTCATAATGTTAGGAGTCCTGGTGTGATGCTGTGGGATAAAGCACTGGACCTCAAGGTTGATTTGAACCACAAGATTGGCAGTTCAAGCTCACTAGTCAATTTTTGTAAATCCTATACAGGATTTCTGTAAGTTGGAACCGATTTGATGGTACTTAACAACAACAACAACAATAATATCATAATGTTAGGAGCCCTGATAGCATAGTGGGTTACACGTTCCTCTCCTAGCCACAAGTCCAGCAGTTCTGGTCCACCACATGCATTTCAGGAGAAAGATGAGGCTTTCTGTTCTTGTAAAGATTTATAGCCTTGGAAACCCCATACAGGGTCGCTATGAATCAGAACCAACTTGGTGGCACAAAACCACCAACAGTATGTGCTCAAGTCCTCTTCACTTCCAGTAAGCAAGGTTGTATCTTCTGCATATAGCAGCTTATTAATGAGTCTTCCTCCCATTTTCATGTGGTGTTCTTTTTCATATATTCCAGCTAATGGGATTATTTGCTCATCATACAAATTGAGTAAGTATGATGAATGGGTACAATGCCTATACATACTTTTTCCTCATCCTAAACATGTAGTGTTCCCTTGTTCTGGTAGAGTGACTTTTTCTTGATCTATGTAAAGGTTCCATACCTTGTTGTTGTTGTTAAATGTTGTTGAGGTAGTTCCAACTCTTTAGGAAACTGTATAGGGTTTCTGAGGAGTGGCTGGTGAACTTGAACTTCTGACCTTGAGGTTCAAAGTGACCTTTCAGCCCAGCACATTAACCCATGGTGCTATACCAGATTCCATAGGAGCACAATGAAATATTCTGGAATTTCCATCCTTCACAACATTATCCATCGTTTGTTATGATCCACAAAGTCTAATGCCTTTGAACAGTCAATAAAACACAAGTAAACATTTTTCTGATATCTTCTGCTTTCAGCCAAGATACATCTGTCATTAACAATAATATCCCTCATCCCACATCCTCTTCAGAATCCAGTTTGAATTTATGACAGTTCCCTATTGAAGGTGCTGCAACTATTTTTTAATTATCTTCAGTTTTGTCTGATGGGTTCCCTATCATGCTTCAAGATAATGATATAAATGTTGTCGATTGCAGCAGATAACACATGGTTCTGTTGATCTGCTGTTTGTCTTCCAGGTCCTGACTCTCCTTTCAGAAGAACACTGCCAAAGAGGTTGGTGCATTCAAATAACCCAAAAGGATTGTGACACTCCTTCTTGGGAAGCTAGATCTTAGTCCATCAACATCACACTTAGGTTTATGGAACATCATTTGCAATGGTCATACTTCAACATCACGGGCCTAATGTATTCTCATGTTCCACCATTGTGGGGCAATGAGCAGCTGCTCTTAATGCCTTTTGTTGAAAATCTTTGTTTTCTTAAATATTCAAAGACCATCATTAATCTGCCTCTTCATCTTTCTCCTTTTCATACTAAATCCTTTTACTCTATTCTCACTTTCTAGTTCTTTTACTATTGTTATTGTTGTTGTGGTTGCTAGGTACTACAGAGCCATTATCAACCCATAGGGACCCTGTGCACAACAGAACGAAACACTGCCTGGTCCTGGACCAACCTACAGTTGCTGCTACGTCTGAGCCCATCGCTGCAGCCACTGTGCCAATCCAGCTCGTTGGGGGTCTTCCTCTTTCTCTCTGACCCTCCACTTTACCAAACATGATATTCTTCTCCAGTGACTGATCCCTTCTGATAATATGTCAGAAGTATGAGAGACAGAGTTTGGCCATCCTGGCTTCCAAGGAGCACTCTGGCTGTACTTCTTTCAACACAGATCTGTTTGTTCTTTTGGCAGACCATGGCACTTTGAATATTGTCCTTCAACACCATAACTCAAATGCATCAATTCTTCTACAGTCTTCCTGTCCAACTTTCACATGCTTATGAGGTTATTGAAAATATCATGGGTGTTAATGGTGTGCCTCCTCAAAGTAGGGTTGACAATAATGACATGAATACAGTTAAGCTTGGGGGAAAAAAGCACACAGAACCTGCATTTGTTGATGG
>NW_006408619.1:1473605-1484721 GCF_000296735.1 Chrysochloris asiatica | reverse complement strand
TGGCCCAGGATCGAACATTGTTTCGTTCTGCTGTGCATAGGGTCGCTATGAGTCGGTTCCGACTCGATGGCACCTGACAACAACAACAATGGTGTGTTTAAGCAAAATGAAGTCTTTGACAACTTCAATCTTTTCTCCATTGATATGGATTTTGTTTATTGGTCCAGTGGTGAGGATTTTTATTTTCTTTACATTGAGAGGCAACCCACATTAAAGGCTGTGGTCTTTGTAAGTATCAGTAAGTATTTTAAGTCCTCTTCATGTTCAGCAAGCAAGGTTGTACCATCTGCATATTTCAGGCTGTTAATGAGTCTTCCTCCAATCCTGATGACATGTTTTACTTCATATAATTCAGATTCTTAGAATATTTGCTTAGCATACAAATTGAATTTGTTGTTGTTAAGTGCCATCGAGTCAATTCTGACCCATAGAAACCCTGTATAGGGTATCCAAGCAGCAGCTGGTGAGCTTGAACCCCCGACCCTGCAGTTCAAACGTCTCCACAGTCTGGTACATTAACACACAGAACCACACCAGGACTCCACAGATTGATTAAGTATGGTGAAATAATACAACCCTGGCACACACCTTCCCTAGTTTTAAACCATCTGGTGTTCTCTTGTTCTGTTCATACAGGTGCCTCTTTGTCTTTGTACAGGTTCCTTATGAGCACAATTAAGTGTTCCTGAATACTCATACTGCACAATGTTGTCCATAGCTTGTCTTGATCTACACAGTTGAAAGTCTTTGTGCAGTTAATAAATCACAGGTAAACATATTTCTGGTATTCTCTGCTTTCAGCCAAGGCCCATCTGATGTCAGCAATGATATTCCTTTTTCCACGTCCTCTTCTGAAACTGGCTTCAACCTCTAGAAGCTCTCTTACAGAGAAGTTGCTTACAGTTGTTTATGTATTACCTTTAGTAAAACTTTACTTGCATGGGATAGGAATTATATTGTCTGGTGATTTCTGCATTTCATTGCTCTCCTTTTCTTTGGAAGGGGCACAAATGTGGATCTCTTCCAGTAAGTTGGCCAGGTATTTGTCTTCCAAATTTCTTGGTATAGATGAGTGAGTGCCTCCAGTGCCACATCATTTTGTTGAAATATTTCAATTTGTAATTCATCAATTCCTGGTGCTTTGTTCTGTTTCAATATCTTCAATGTACCTTGGACTTCTTCCTTCAAGATCATTGGCTCTTGATCATATTGAAATGTTTTTTTAGCAACCATTTATTTTGGTAACGTGACACTGTGTATTTCTTCCATCTTCTTTTGATGCTTTCTACATCATTCAATAATTTGCCCAGAGATCCTTCAATACTGTAAGTTGAGGCTTGCATTTTTTCTTCAGTTCCCTCGGCTTAAGAAATGCCGAGTGTGTCCTTTCTTTCTTTCTTTTAACTCCACATTTTTGCATATTTTGTTATAATATTTTAATTTGTCATCTTGACTTGACCTTTGAAATTTTGTGTCCAGCTCTTGTATTCTCATTTCTTCCATTTGCTTTAGCATCTCTATACTGGGGAGCAAGTTTCAGAGTTTCTTCTGACATCCATTCTGGTCTTTTGATTCATTCTTGTCTTCCTAATGACCATTTGCTTTCTTCCTGTATGATGTTCTTGATGTCATCTCACAACTCTTCTGATCTTAGGTCTTTAGTGTATAATGCATCAAATTTGTTCTTTAGATGATAATGTGGGGTAAATTCAAGGTCATATTTTGGCTCTCATGGACTTGTTTTCATTTTCTTCAGCTTTTGCCTGAATTTGCATATGAGCAATTGATAGTAAGGAAGACCATAGAAGAATTAATGGTTTTGAGTTATGATGTTGGAGAAGAATATTGAAAGTACCATGGGCTGCCCATAGAACCAACAGATCTGTGTTGGAAGAAGTGCAGCCAGAGTGTCCCTTGAAGGCCAGGATGGCCAAACTTCATCTCTCATACTTCAGACATACTGTCAGGAGGGCCCAGTCACTGGAGAAGGATATCATGTTTGGTAAGGTAGAGGGTCATAGAAAAAGAGAAAGAACCCCAGAGAGATGGATTGGCAAAGTGGCAGCACCAATGGGCTGAAGCGTGGCAGCAATAGTGAGGTTGGCCCAGGTTCGGACAGTGTTTCATTCTGCTGTGCATAGGTTGCTATGAGTCAGTACTGATTCAATGGCACCTAACAACAACAACAACAACAATTGATGGTCTGTTCTACAGTCTGCCCCAAATATAGTCTATTTGATTTCCGTGTATTCTATCTGGTAAGGTCCATGTGTAAGTCAACTTTTATGTTGTTTAAAAAGATATTTGCAATGAACAAATCATAGGTCTTGCAAAATTCTATCATATGATCTCCAGCATCATTTCTATCACCAAGGCCATATTTTCCACTGATCCTTCCTCTTTTTTTCCAACCTTTGCATACTAAGCGCCAGTAATTATCAATATATCTTAATTGCATGTTTGATCAATTTCAGACTGAAAAAGTTGATAGAACTCTTCAATTTCCTCTTCACTGGCTTTAGTGGTTGGTACATAAATTTGAAAAGTAATGGTATTCTGCCTTGTAGGTCTATGGATATTATCCTATCTCAGATAGCATTGTACCCTATGACAGATCTTGATATGTTGTTTTGATGATGAGTGCAACACCATTCCTCTTCAATTTGTCATTCCCAGCATAATCAACCATGTGATTGTCAGATTCAAAATTGCCAATATCAGTCCATTTCAACTCAGTAATTCCTAGAATTTCAAAGTTTATGTATTCCATCTCATTTTTTTTTTAATTCTGATTTTCCTGAATTCATACTTTGTACATTCTGTGTTCAGATTATTAATAGATGCTTACAGCTGTTTCTCTTCATTTTGAGTTTTGCCTCATCAGCAAATGAAGTCCTGAGGACTTTATTCTATTCTCTTCATCATGGTCAACTTTACTTTGAGGAGGCAGCTCTTCCTTAGTTGCATTTTGAGTGCCTTCCAACCTGAGAGGCTCATCTCCTCACACTTAATCTGACAGTGTTACACTGTTATTCATACTGTTTTCAGTAACTAAATATTTAGAAGTAGTTTGTCTCACCTTCTTCCTAGTTTGTCTTTGTCTGGAAGCTCACCCGAAACTTGTCTACCAAGGGTGACCCTGTTGGTGTTTAAAATACCTGTGGCATAGCTTCCAGCAACATACAAGCCACCACAGTATGACAAACTGATATAGTGTCAGAAGAGACCAGTCCCAGGAGAAGGATATCATATTTGGTAAAATAGAGGGTGAGAGAAAAAAGGAAAGATCCCCTCAGTGGGATGGATTAGCACAGTGACCGCACTGATGAGCTCAAATGTAGCAATGATTGTGAGGTTGGTACAAGACTGGACAGTCCTTTGTTTTGTTGTGCAGAGAGTCTCTATGAGTTGGTACCAACTCGATGGTACCTTACAACAATAACACCTGAATTGATTCTAACTCATGGAGACCCAAGTCAGAGTAGAGCTGTGCTCCATAGGGTTTTGTTGTGCAGAGGGTCTCTATGAGTTGGTACAAACTCGATGGTACCTTACAACAATAACACCTGAATTGATTCTGACTCATGGAGACCCCAAGTCAGAGTAGAATTGCGCTCCATAGGGTTTTCAGTGACTTACTTTTCGACTCATCTGTCGTTATTGTTGGTAGGGGCTATCAAGTCAATTCCAGCACTTAGTGAACCCATGATTAACAGCACAAAATGTTGCTTGGTGTTCCGCCTTCTTCATTATCATTGGCGTGGTATACTCCATTGTTGTTACCACTGTGTATTTTGAGTATCTTCCAATCTAGGGGCTCATCTTCTAGCACTGCATTGGACAGTGTTCTCTTGTGATCCATAAGGTTCTCATTGGCTCATTTTTGGAGGTAGATCACATGACTTTTCTTTCTAGTATGTCTTTGTCTGGAAACTCTATTGAAACCTGTCCATCTTTGGTCACCGTGCTGGTATTTGCAATACCAGTGGCATCGTTTATATCAGAGCAACATGCAAATCATCACAGAACAACAAACGGGCAGATGAAAGGTTGTTTTAAGCATTACTTGGATCCAATCTGGATGCCTCAGTGACTGATCCTCTGTCGTGAATATACCTTCTGCTGCACATTGTTGCAATGAGGTCAAAATGGGTCTGGGCATATGAAATCACTTTGTGAGCGTAAACTGGTAAGTATAGAATAAATGTACAGTGCTGTGACTAAACTAAGAAGGAGTTTGATTAAACTCATCAGTAGTTACTGAACTCTACAACCATTTCACTCAGTGGCATTTGAATCGTCATCTTGTAAGTCTGTGCGTGGGAAGAAATCCTGGTCAATTAAACAGGAAGCAGCTATTGTCATACCAGCGTTTTGCCAGCCAGCTATCTATGCATGGACAAGTAACTGATGCTACCTGGGCCTCAGTTTCTTCTTTTGTTCTGTGGTTCAACAGCAACACTGTTAAAATGGCCATAGATTGAATCAGGCCAAGGCAAGGCATGTAGTACTGAAAGGGCAGTGTCTGAATGGAGTCTCTTTCTTTATTCATCTCAATGGTCCCACATCCAGGCTGCTCCATTAGACTCCAGCCAGGCTCGTTCTCCTTCTTTCCCAGTGAAAGGGCCATAGGGACCATGTAAGAGATTTTGCCTTGCTATCTCAGCTGGGTGGGCTTGCCCATCCTGCAGACCCCATGACTCCCTTTAGATGAGTAATGAAGCATCCTCCTGGGGAAGGGACTCTCTCAGCTGCAGGGAGCAGCCCAAAATACAAGGGAATGAAGTGCAGGGACTGTAGGTTGACAATTGTGCCTACTACAGTGACAAGGTAATGCATGCCTCTGAACAAGAGTCATTAAGCTCTTCCCTGCTCCTGGTCTCCTTTAGGTCTCATGGCATATCTGCCAAGGAGATGCTGTGAGCAGAGCATTCAGTTTGCATGCACACAGATGGCCATACCATTTGTTCAAACATTGAAATACTTCCATGACAGTTGATACATAGCCTCTGACTGAGCCCCTATTCCCTATGTCTTGGGTCCCAGCAAACAAATGCTGTGCACACCTCCAGTGCTAACAACGTCTGATCTGACTATACTCAGGGTTGCTAAATGTTTCTAATATTATCCTTGATTCTTAGTATCACATAATAAAATCAGTGGTCTAAAATTAAGTTTGGTGACTCACCCTTAAGAGTAATGATAAATGGATAAGGGAAAATGTGGTAAATCCATACAGTGGAATAGTATTCAGCCATGAAAAGGAATAGAGTACTACTACATGCTACCACATGGATGAACCTTGAAAACATGATGCCAAAGAAAAGAAGTCAGATAAAAAGACCATGTAGTGTATGATTCCAAGTATATGAAATGATCAGAATAAGCAAATCATAGAGACAGAAAGCGGATCCGTGGCTGTCTATGGCTGGGGGCTTAGAGATAAAGGAGTGTCAGCTAATAGGTGTAGGGTTTGTTTTGGAGGTGATGAAAATCTCTTAAATTTGATTTTGGTGACAATGTATAACTCTGTGGACAGAGTAAAAGTGATTGAACTATTCACTTCAAATGGAAAACTTGTATAGTATGTGAATTGCATCTCAACAAAACTGTTCCAAAAACTGCAGGGCACAACCCCATTAATATTGACTAATTAAAAATTATACACTCACACATGGTTGCATTAACATATTGTGTACTCTATAAAACAAAGACTAGAAATGAGAAACTGTAGAAATGAAAATTTTGTGGTTTCCTTTTCATGTTTCCCTCCTGTAACCCAGAGGGTTGTTTTTGGAAAGCCCTGCTCCAGGAGCAGCAGTTGAAGCTCAGAGTGGACACAGAGCCCACCTGCTCACAGGTCCCTTACACTTTCTATCACAGTATGCAATTCTGGGCTTCTGGGAGGTCCAGCCAGTCCAGAGGCCACTGCTGTATTTTGACAGTTACAATTTATTGAAAAACAAAGAAATGCCAAAACTGGATTAAAGCAACAAGAAAAAAATTTTGTTGTTTACATTTTTAAAAACAAAGGCTTTTTCCAGAAAAAAAGCAGAACACAATATAATGGTGCAATTCGCAAGAAAATTATAGCTGTTTTAGGGGAGAATAAACCACACATGAATTCAGAAAACACCAAGGCAATATGGTGTGGAAGTGTAGAACAATTGGAAGTTTGGGTGTTACCATCTTCTTTCACTCCCATCTGAGCACCTCTGTGAGTGTGGACATAGCTGGCTGCTTGATGGCAGCCCAGAAGCTCTGGGAATGTGAAAGTCACACAAAAGTGTCCCTTGGGCTCCCTCAGGACAGAGCATAGGAGGCAGAGTGGGAGGTGGGGACGTGGCCTGCTAGTTCAACTCCTTTTAGCCTACAAGCACTCAGTCAGTGGACACCAACAGCAGTAATTGGGAAGCTAGGCAAGTGGAGGGAGGTTTCTGGAGAAACAACCAGTTCAAGCCAACCCAGGAAGGGGATTATCAAGCCTCCTGGCGTCAATGCAACTCATTAACTCACAGCTGGCAGGATGTTTCCAGTCAAAGGTTGATATAAGGGGGGAGAGGAGAGGTGTCTTTCTCCTTTACCAATAATATAAATAGCCTCTCCTTTATTTCCTCCTTTGCTCCCAACATTTACAAAGCCAGTGAGCTCTGGAGAAAGGCAGGGTCAAAATCTCCCTCAGGTCTCACTTCTTGGAAATTGAGCCCCTTCTTCATTTGGGGCCGCCCACTGGTTGTCATGACAACACAACATCTGCTACCCAATTCTGCTCCAGCGGTCACTGGGTTTGGCATCCCTGAAGCTGTTGCCTGTTACGTGTTTTGCCCGATGTGCTACTCTGCTCCCTGAGGAACACATCACACTTTTCCAGAAAAGGAACACTTATTCAAAAGGCAGAGTTATAGAGAGAAGGGAGGTTAAATCCATACAAAATGCAATTCTGTGGAAGCAGGCTCTCTTGCTTGTAGGGACGTTAACTCTGCCAATCTTTGGATTAATGTGCTGTATCTGTTGATCTCAAATCTGACTGCACACCATCCTTGCAGATTTATTTGATTAGATTTCTTTCTTCCCGAGGAGCATCCATTATTTATTAAAACTTCTATAAGCCATTTAAAATATATATAAATTCCATTTTATCTCTGTTGTTTTCTCATTTTACTACACTTCCGGTTTAACTGCTTGTCTACCATTCTTTATAACCAAAACAAACCAAACCTCCTGTCATTGAACTGATTCTGACTTGTAATCATGTACGACAGAGACTGTAAATCTCCCCCAAAGTGCCTGGTGGATTTGACCAGTCAATCTTGCGGTTAGGATCCCAGTGCTTAGCCCACTGCACTATCAGGGTCCCTTGTCATTCTTTCTTTTCACCCATTGTTTTTGAAATTGAACAATATTCAAAAGTATAGTATAAGTTTCCATGCCTACTACTTCTACCTGATCCTCCAGGTAGACATTTATTCCTACTTCCCCTTGAACACTATATTTGTCTTGAGAAAGAGTCCCAAAATTTACGACTTGGCACGCAAGAGCCTTCTGCTCAGGGTGTACACTGCAGTCCATTAAAAAAAGAAATATCTCCACTTTAGGCTGCTTTACTTTTGCATATCATTAACTTTGAGAGAAGTAGTTCACAGCTACTGTTTTTGAGACATGTTTGCAGAAGGACTTGAGAAATGGTATAGTTAAAACTAGATGCAAGGAAATAATTGTTTTCTTGGCAGGCTGTACCAGCAAAGATTGTAATAATGGTTGTTTAAGGAATTCTTCAGAAAAAGAGTCTTGCAAATGTTTGCAAAAATTAAAGAGAGCACATTAGAAAATAGATTGTAAGTCTTTTACTCAAGAGGTTGATTAGCCAATGTTAGCAATGTGAGAGCATTCTAAAACCAAGTTGCTTAGCATGATTAAAAAAAATGAATGACCCAGTTCTAAGTCAAAGTTCCACTATTGAATTAAGTACGCAAAGAATCCTCATTTCTGGCATCCTAGCATAAAGACTGTACTTTAGAGCTGTAACTTCTTATACACTTTAAACACTCTCAGCGAACAATAATGAGTACAAGAATATGGTTTGTGAAGTAATGTGTTAGTAAATGTGTGTCAAGGTGGTCCCAGAAGGATGCAGGCACAGCAGGTTTCATGAAGAATGTTTACATCTAACTAAGTTAGCACAAAGAAATCAATGCTAGAAAATAAATCAGCTAATCTTGTAAAATTTCAGCTTGTTCTCATCTGATGGCACTGTAGGGTAAGTGCTGAACCACAAGGATGGTGGTTCAAACCCACCAGCTTCTCTTCAGAAGCCCTACACAAGGTCTCTATGCGTTGAAACTGACTCAACGACACTTAACAACTACAACAGCCTTATGTTGTGCTTACAAGTTGGTATAGACTCATAGAGACCCTATGCACAACAGAACGAAACACTGCCCGATCCTGGGCCAAACTCACAATTGTTGCCATGCTTGAGCCCATTGATATTGCCACATTGCCAATCCATCTTGCTGGAGGCCTTCCTCTTTATCTCTGACTCTTCACCTTACCAAATATGATATCCTTCTCTAGTGACTAGTCCCTTCTGACAATATGTCTGAAGTATGAGAGACGAAGTTTGGCCATTCTGGCCTCTAAGGAGCACTCTGGCTGCACTTCTTCCAACACAGAGCTGTTGGTTCTTTTGACAGCCCATGGCACATTCAATATTCTCCTTCAGCACCGTAACTCAAAAACATCAATTCTTCTACAGTCTTCTTTATTCACTGTTCAACTTTCACATGCATATGAGGTTGTTGAAAATACTATGGCTTAGGTCAGGCACACCTTAGTCCTCAAGCTGACAACTTTGTTCTTCAACACATTAAAAAGGTCTTGTGCAGCAGATTTGCCTAATGCAATACATTGTCTGATTTCTTGACAATAGTCTTATAGCTGTGTGTAATTCCTAGCCTCCATGACAGGGATAGGACTCCTAATGCCGTAGGATAAGCACTTTGACTATAAGGCCAGTTTGAACCTCAAGGTCTGTGGTTCAAACTCAACAGCCACTCCTCAGAAATCCTACACAGGGTCGCTATGAGTCAAAATAGACTTGATGGCACTTAACAACAACAACAGCAACATCAGATAATACCTTCCCACTTTCCTATATAAAGCCTTGCCTCCCCACCCCTGCAATGTCAGAGCATCTTCATGTTACTCTGTTAATTCATTCTGTTCCTTCAGTACAACTCTGCGCTTTATTTCAGTAGGGTTTGCTATTTGACACTCGAACTTTCCCTAGCACTTACAATTCCAATGGATCTCCAAGAAATTGAAAGTTTTGTGGTGAAGCCAAGAGAACGCCAAGTCTGGAATACAGATTCTAGAATCATGTGAATTTAGGATAAGTTTTCCATCAAGGGGGGACCAACTCACCCCATTCTGCCCTGGACTTTCTGGGCTTTAGCACTGGTAGTCTCGATCTCAGGAACCCTTGAGTCCTGGACAAACCGGGATGACTGCTTCCCTTCTTCCCTTCTGATACTCTGTTCTCTTATTTTTTAAAAATGAGAATGATAATTTTCTCCTCAAAAGTTGTTCAGTAAAGTTGCCGTTGGAATGATTCCTACTCATGACAACCCCATGTATATCAGAGTAGAACTGTGCTCCATTGGCTTTTCAGTGGCTGAGTTTTCAGAAGTAGCTTGTTAGACATTTCTTCTGAGGTGCTTCTGGGTGGACTCAACCTCCAGTGTTTCAGTTAGCAGCCAAGTGCACTAAACATAAACCCCAAACAATTCCACTACCATCAAGTCAATTCCAACTCAGACTGATCTTATATAGGGTTTCCAAGACTGTGTTCCCTGGAGACCAGGATGGCCAAACTTCATCTTTCATACTTTGGACATATTGTCAGGAGGTACCAGTCGCTTGAGAACAATATCATGTTTGGTAACGTGGAGAGTCAGAGAAAAAGAGGAAGACCCCCAACGAGATGGGTTGGCCAAGTGGCAGCATCAATGTGCTCAAGCGTGGCAATGATGGTGAGGTTGGCCCAGGATCAGGCAGTGTTTTGTTCTGCTGTGCATAAAGTCCCTATTGGTCAGTACCAACTCGATGACACCTATCAACAACCAGAAGACTGTACATGTTTATGGAAGTAGACGACCTCACTTTACTCCCTCAGAGTGGCTGGTGGTCTTGAACCACCAACCTTGTGGTTAGCAGCCCAATGCCTAACCCACAGCACCACCAGGTCTCCTTGCCCTAAACATGGTGTTGTTAAGTGTAGTCAGGTCAGTTTTGACTCATAGAGACACTGTATAGGGATTCCAAGGAGTGACTGGTAGGTTTGAATTGCCAACCTTGTGATTAGTAGTCCAGTGCTTATCCTATAGGTCCTCACCAGGACATATTGTTGTTGTTAAGTGTTATTGAATAGGTTCCAACCCATAGCTACCCTGTATAGGGTTTCCAAGGAGTAGCTGGTGTATTTGAACTGCCAACCTTGCAGTTCAAACCCACCTTGCAGTCCAGTGCTTATCCTACAGTGCCATATCAGAACTCCATACATCAGTACATTTGTTGTTGTTAAGTGCTGTTGAGTCGATTCCAACTCCATTCTGAGGGGTAGCTGGTGGGTTTGAACAGCTAACCTTGTGGTTCACAGTCCAATGCGGATCCTACAGTGCCACACCAGGAATCCATACACCAGGATTAAATATGTGAGCTGGTAAAATGCTTAATGTCAAAATAGAAACAAACCCAGATGCTATTATTGCTAATTTTAGAACTAGGACTTCAGCAATAATCTTGCATCACTTATTTGGTTTTCAGATGAAAAGTAGATTTGTTGAGGTCATATAGCTTCTTCAGACTAGGAGCAGAGCCCGGAGTAAGAGGAGGTGAGTAAGAGATCTGGGCTCAGAAGCAAAGGAGGAACAAGCTCTTAGGGTCATGAGAGTATAGTAGCTCCTGTGAGTACAAAGGGTGCCCTGGTGGTGCATAGTGTAAGCACTGGGCTGAGGCTGCTTTTCTTCTACACATCATTAAAACCAAATAAAACAAAACAAAAAATCCAGGTTCTCGAAAGGCCTTTACAAGTGAATTGTTATAGGCAGCCATTTCT
>NW_006408619.1:1457474-1473005 GCF_000296735.1 Chrysochloris asiatica | reverse complement strand
AAATATGTATACATATATGTGTATATATATGTATATTTGTTTAGAAAGAATGAGAGGTTCACATGCAGTTGTAAGAAATAATGCAGAGAGATCCTAGGTATCCTTTATGCAATTGTCCCCAGCAGTAGCATCTTGCAAAACTATAGTACAATACCGGCCAAGGATATTGACACTGAAACAGTCAAAATGCAGAATATTTCCATCACCACAAGGACACCTCATGCTCTCCCACCACCCTCCTTTTCTTAGCTATACCTGCTTCCTTCTCACCTTTTCCTCCCCTTGACTCTTGGAAACCACTAATCTGTTATTATCATTGTGGTTGTTGCTAGGTGTAAAGGAGTCCATTCAAACTCATAGTGACCCAGTATTGGGTTTCCAAGGAGCTGCTGGTGAGTTCAAACCATCAACCTTACAGTTAACAGCCCAATGTTTATCCACAATTCCTAATTTGTAATTGTAGCTATAATTGAGTCATTTCAAGAAGGTTAAATAAATAGAGCTAAACACCGTGTAACTTCTTGGGATTATTTTTGACTCAGCATAGTTCTCTGAAGCTTCACCCAGGTTGCTGAATCCATCAGAAGTTTATGCCATTTGGTCTCTGAGCAACATTCCATAACACGGATGAACTGTACTTTGTTCATCCATTCACCTATTGCAGGGCACCTTGGTTGTTTCCAGTTTGGGGTTTTTAAAAATAAGTTCACCCCAAAACAAAACCCACTACCATTGATTTGATTCAAACTCATAGTGACCTTATATAGGCTTTCTAATACTGTAAATCTTTCTACGACCAGACAGTCTCATTTTTGAAGTCCTGACCATGTGGTTAGCAGCCCAGTGCTTCTTCCACAGTATCACAAGGGCTCCGGAATAAAGCTCATGCACAGCTTTTTGTGTAAACGTAAGTTTTCAGTTCTCTGGGATAAGTTTCCAAAAGTGCAATTGCTGGGTTGTATGCCTGTTGCATGTTCAGTGGTTTGAGAAATCTCTGAGTTTTGCTTTGGTATTCCCCCTGTAGCGGTTGTACCATTGCATGCTAACACCATCATTGTACAAGTGCACATAACAAAGGAGTTTTACAATTCATAAAACAAAACTGATAGAATTGAAAAGGAAAGACAGAAATCTACAATCATGCTTAGATACTTCCACACACCTTTTTCAGTAACCAAGGTAACAGGCCAGTAGAAATTGGCAATGACATAGAAGATCTGAATGACACTATCTTGATCTAATTGATTCATAGATCAGTCCAGCCAACAAGATAAAAAATACATATTCTCTGTGTGCATAGGAACTTTCATCAAAATATACCACATCTTGGAACAAAAAAAATAAATTGTATCAAATACATAAAATAACTGAGATATTGCAAAGTATACTCTCTGCTCAAAACAAAATTAAATTCAAATTCAATCACAAAAAGATATCTGGAAAAAAACCCAAATACTAGGAATTAAAACAACATTGCTGTTAAGTGTTGTCAAGTTGGTTCCAACTCATAGTGACCCTTTATAAGGTTTCTGTAAATTTTTGGGAGGAGCAGAAAGCTTTCTCCAGTGGAGCAACAGGTGGGCTTGAACCACTGGCCCCATGATTCTCACAGTGTTACTGTGCTCCAGAAACACACTTCTAAATAAAACCTCATGGGTACATAGAATTCCCATGGGAAATTAAAAAATATTTTGAACTGAATGAAAATAAAAATATAACATCAAAATTTGTGGGATGCAGATAAAAATGGCTTAGGGGGAAATTTATGTTATTCCTTTCTTTTATTAAAAACTATAGTAAAGTCGCAAAACTATAATATAAGCTTCCATTTTTAAGAATTAAGGAAATAAAGAAAAAAATAAAATAAATCCAAAACAAGTAGAGTGATGAAAATAATAAAGGTGAGAGCAGAAATCAGACTCATAGTGACCCTGTATAGGGTTTCCAAAGAGCAGCTGTTGAGTTTGAACTGCTGACCTTGTGGTTCAAATCGACTTTGCAGTCCAGCACATTAATCCACATTACCACAATGGGACTATATAAGGGTCTAAAAGGGGAACAATAACATTAATGAGGTATACATATCTTAGATCAATCAGCCATTTGAGATAAAAAGGGCAGAATTTACCTAAGGACAAAGTTCACAAGACTTGATAAAGAAGGAGGAATAGAAACAGGAAACACAGGGAGGAAATGGGATACATGATGCTGTATTGAGAGGACTGCAGTCAGTGATATGAAACAAAATGTGTGACCTCTCATGGACTACAATTACAGATCTGTTGGTTCTTTTGGCCGTCCATGGGACTTTCAATATTCTTCTCCAACACCATAGCTCAAATGCATCAATTCTTCTATGCTCTTCCTTATTCACTGTCCTAATTTGCATGCCTATGAGATTATTGAAAATACCATGGCTTGGGTTAGGTGTACCTTAGTTCTCAAGCTGACATCTTTGCTCTTCAACACTTTAAAAAGGTCTCATGAAGCAGATTTGCCTAATGCAATACGTCGTCTGATTTCTTGACTGCTGCTTCCATGAGTGTTGGTTGATCTGAGCATAAAGAAGTCTTACACAACTTTAATCTTTTTCCATTTATATGAATGCTATTTATTGGCCTAGTGTTGAAGATTTTTGCTCTTTTTTTACGTTAAGTTTCAACCCATATTGAAGTCTGTTGTCTTTGATCTTTCTCAATATTTTTAAGTCCTGTTCGCTTTCAGCAAGCAAGTTTGTATCATCGGCATATAGCAACACACTTTGTTAATGAGTTTTCCTCCTATCTTGGTGCCATGTTTTTCTTCATATAATCCAGCTTTTCAGATTATTTTTTCAGCATGCTGGTAGAATAAGTATGGTGAAAGAATACAACACTAGTGCACACCTTTATTAATTTTAAACAACTCAGTGGTTCTTTGTTCTGCTTGAACAACTGCCTCTTGGTCTATGTACAGGTTCCTCATGAGCACAGTTAAATGTTCCAGAATACTCATTCTCCAAATTGCTGTCCTTTGTTTGTGATGATCCACACAATCGAAACCCTTTGAATAGTCAATAAAACACAGATAAACATCTTTCTGGCATTCTCTGATTTTAGTCAAGGTCCATCTGAAGTCAATACTGATATCCCGCCTTCTATGTCCTCTTCTGAATCAGGAAGTTCTCAGTCAACGTATAGCTGCAGCTGTTTTTGAAATATCTTTAGCAAAATTTTGCTTACATGGGATATTAATGATATTATCCAATGATTTCTGAATTATGTTATGTCACGTCTCTTTGGAATGGGCACAAATATGGATCTCCTTCAGTCAGTTGGCCATGTAGTTGTCTTCCAGATTTCTTGACATAAATGAGCACGTGCCTCCAGTGCTGCATCAGTTTGTTGAAAGATTTCAATTTGTATTCCATCAATTCCTGGTGCCTTGGTTTTTGCCAATGCTTCCAATGCCCCTTGGACTTCCTTCAGTTTCATTGGCTCTCAATTGTATGCTACGTCTTCAGATGGTTGAATATTGACCACTTCTTTTTGATACAGTGACTCTGTGCATTCCTTCCATCTTCTTTTGATACTTTTTACATCATTTAATATGTTGCCCATAGAATCCTTTAGTATTTAAAGTTAAGGCTTGAATTTTTCTTCACTTCCCTCAGTTTAAGAAATGCTGAGCATGTTTTCCCTTTTTGCTTTCTAAGTCAGGTCTTTTCACATTTCATTATAATATTTGACTTTGTCTTCTGAAGCTGACCTTTGAAATTTTCTGTTCAGCTCTTTTACCTCCTCATTTCTTCCATTTGCTTTAGCATCTCTATGCTGGAGAGCAAGTTTCAGAGTCTCTTCTGACATTCATCTTGGTCTTTTCCTCTTTCTTGTCTTCTTAATGACCTTTTGCTTTCTTCCTGTATGGTGTTAATGATGTCATCCCACAACAATAGGAAAATCAAGGAAAAATTTCCAAATACATGGAAAATGAACAATACCTTACTTAAAGCTACTGTACAATAGAAGAAATAATATTTTTTAAAAAATTCCTTGAATCCAATGAGAATGAAAACACAACACACCAAAACCTTTGGGGTACAGTAAAAGCAGTGCTCAGAGGGCAATTTATAATAAATGCATCCACAATGAAGAAAACACAACAATCAACCCCTTAACCAAACATTTCAAACAATTTTAAAAAGCATCAAAGTAGCCTGTTGCCACCAGAAGAATAGAAACAATAAAGGTCAGAGGAGAAATAATGAAACAGAAAACAGAATAGCAATAGAGAGAACCAACAAGACAAGAAGTTGGTTCCTTGAAAGAATTCATAAAATCAATAAACCACTGGCAAACCTAATAATAGAAAAGAAGGAGAAAATTCAAATAACAGGAATAAAAAATGATATGGTCAGAGCACAACCAGAAAAAAAAAGAAGAGGGAAAAAATAATAATCTGGTACAATTTGATGAACTTGACATATACCTATGGGAGCAGTATCTCAAAAGAGTGAACAAATCTTCACAGCAAGGATCATACCCACCTCCTCCGTACACGGAAAGGACAGGGATGGGAAACTTGAACATTGTCTACCCATATTGGGGAAGGGCTACAGAGGCAAGAAGTGACTGGCTTACAAGCTTTCAAGAGGCAACCTAGATCCAGAGGGTGTAGAGCAAGGTAGACTATACACTGAGTAGTATCCATTCTGCCTAATCGGGGCTGATGAAAAGAGATGTGGATAGGACTCTTTCCATACAATAGTGAATAATTGTTATCAGGAATGATTGTGAGGGTTGGAAATATAAATGTAGACATTTTGTAGCACAAGGAGGGGAGTGGTTGACTTTGCAGTCTAGGGTCGGAGGTCCCTGGGACCATGAAGGGAGAAGAGCAGACAGCAGGACCCTACCCAAAGAGACAGTGATGCCTGAGATGGAGGCAGAGATGATGACGCGGAGAGATGGAGTGGCTGGGGACTTTAGACCCAGAGATGGAGAAGGGCTGTGTGCTGACAACCAGGGGGCGGGCTTGAAGTGTATACCCTTTGGTTGGTTGATGATGCATGGAGGGGATTGTAACCATGGTCAGGAAACAACATAGGACAGGATCAATATGAAGCTGATGTCCTCCCATGTAAACTATCACATAATTCACAATAAAGCATTAAAAAAATGATATGGGTGATGTCACAGCAGAATCAATGGAAATAAAAAGGATAATAACACAGTACTACAAAGAATTATTTTTCAACAAATTTGCAAGTCTAGGTGAAATTGATATATTTCTAGAAACACACAACCTACAAAACTGACACAAAAAACTTGAACATCATTACAACAAAAGAAGGTATTTATAAGTCATTAAAAAACTCCAAACAAAAAATTTTGGGCCCAAATAGCTTTACTAGTGAATTTTGCCGAACATTCAGAGAAGAGCTGACCTCAATTCTACTCAAAACTGTTCCAGAATATAGAAAATAATGGAAAATTCCTGAATTTATCTTATGAAGCAAACATAACTCTGATACCCAAACCAGCAAAACACATCACTAAAATAGAAAATTATAGACCCATACCCTTCATTAACATGATGCAAAAGTTCTCAACAAAATTCTAGCTAATAGAATACAACAATATATCAAAAAAAAAACAAAATGCATCATGACCAATTGAGATTCATACCAGGTACAGGATGGTTCTACATTAGAAAAACAATGAACATAATTCACTATACAAATAGAACAAAGGAATGCAAGGATATGATCATATCTATTATCCCAGAAAAGGCATCTGACCAAATCTAACAGCTATTCCTTATAAAAACACTCAATAATATAGAAATAAAAGGAAAATTCCTCAACACAATTAAAGGCATATAAACAACAACAGCCAGTGTCACTATCAATGGAGAGAAACTGATAGCATTCTACTTGAGAACAAGACCTAGACAAAAATGCCCTCTATCACCACTCTCATTCAATACTGTGTTGGAAGTCATAGACAGAGCTATAAGTCAAGAAAGGACATTAAAGGCATCCAAATTAGCAAAGAAAAAGTAAAACACTATCTGTTCTTGGATATTATGATCTTATCCATAGAAAATCCCAAATACTTAGCAAGAAAATTATTGGAATTCATAGAAAGACTCAGCAAAGTGGCAGGGTACAAGACCATCTCAAGAACAGGTCGGATGCTACCACTTTGCCAATCCATATCACTGGGGGTCTTTCTCTTCAGGTGTGGTATATTCAAGGTCATGTTTTGGGTCTCTTGGACTTGTTTTAATTCTCTTCGTTTTCACTCTGAACTTGCATATGAGCAATTAATGGTCTGCTCCACAGTCTGTCCCTGGTCTTGTTTTGGCAGATGATATGGAGTCTTCCCACCATCTCTTTCCACAGATGTAGTCAATAAGATTCCTCGCTATTTTATTTGGTGAAGTCCAAATGCATAATCATCCTTTGTGTTTTTTAAAAATGTATTTGCGATGAGTATGTGATTGGCCTTGAAAATTCTATCATGTGATCTCCAGCATCATTTCTATCACCAAGGCCATATTTTCCAACTACTGATCCTTCCTATTTCTTTCCAACTCTGCATGCCAATCACCAGTAGTTATCAATACATCTTGATTACATATTTGATCAATTTCAGACTAAAGAAGATGGTAGAATTCTTCAATCTTTAGTGGTTGGTGAACAAATTTGAATAGTAGTGGAATTAATTGGTTTTCCTTGTAGACATAGGGATATTATTCTATTACAGATAGCTTTGTACTTCAGGACAGATCTTGAAATGCTCTTTTCGATGTTGTATGCTAAGCTATTCTTCTGGAATTTGTCATTCCCAGCATAGTAAACCATATGGTTTTCTGACTCAAAATGGCCAATACCAGTCCATTTCAGTTCACTAAAACCTAGGATATTAATCTTTATACATCCCACTTCGTTTTGGACAATTTCCAATTTTTGTACATTCATGCTTCATGCATTCTGTGTTCTGATTTTAATGACTGTTTGTAGATTTCCTCCTCATTTTGAGTTTTGCCCCATCTGTTGATCGTTCTGAAAGCTTTACTCCTTTTACGTCATCACAACAAGTCTACTTCCCCACTCGTATTTTGAGAACCTTCCAACCTGAAAGGCTCATTTTCTGGGATTATATCTGCAATGTTCTGGTGCTATTAATAATATTTTCATCTATCAACACTACAGCTGACAATGATCTACTGTGATTCATAAAGTTTTCAGTGACGAAACCTTCAGAAGTAGTCCGCTGCTCCTTCTTCCTAGTCTGTCTTAGTCTGGAAGCTCATCTGAAACCTGTCCATGATGGTGACCTTGCTGGGATTTAAACTCCTGGTGGCATAGCTTCCAGCATCATAGCAACATGCAAGCCTTCACAGTATGAAAAGCTGACAGACAAGCTGCAAATCAAAACAAAATGAGACAGCACCTTACCTCAGCATTAATTTGTTGTTGTTAGTGCCATCAAGTTGCTACTGACTCATAGGGACCCTATGCACAACACAGCAAAACACTGCCAGATCCTGCTTCAACCTCACAATCATTGCTACATTTGAGCCCCATTGCGGCTGCCCCTGTGCCAATCCAGCTAGTTGGGGGTCTTCCTCTTTTTCTCCAACCCTCCACTTTACCAAACATGATATTCTTATCCAGGGATTGGTCCCTGCGGACAATACATCTGAAGTATGAGAGACGAAGACTGGCCATCCTGACTTCCAAGGAGCATTCCTGATGCCACGTTTTCCCTCACATAATCCAGTGTCTCTGATTATTTGCTCAGCATACATATTGAAAAAGTATGGGGAAACAATACACACTCCTTTGCTAATTTTAAACCTTTCAGTGTTCCCTTGTTCTGTTTGAACAACTGCCTCTTGGTCTATGTATAGGTTCCTCATGAGCAAATTAAATTTCCAATCTTCCTAGATTCATACTTTGTACATTCCATGTTCCAGTTATTAATGGATGTTTATAGCAGTTTCTCTTCATCCTGAGTTGTGCCCCATCAGCAAATGCAGGTCCCAAAGGCTTTACTCCGTTTGCATCATCACAGTCAACTCTACTTTCAGGAGGCATCTCTTCTTCCGTTGTATTCTGAGTACCTTACAACCTGATTGGCTCATCTTCTGACACTATATCTGACAATATTCTGATGCTCTTCCTCATGTTTCAATATTCAGTATTCTGGTATTGACAGTCTTTCACTGTTATTCATAAGGTTTTCAGTATTGAAGTAGTTCATCTCTCGTTCTTCCTAGTCTGTCTTCATCCAGAAGCTCAGCTGAAACCTGTCCACTGTGGATGACCCTGCTGGTATTTAAAATATTGGTGACATAGCTTTCGGAATCACAGAAACATGCAAGCTACCACAGTATGACCAACACAGATGAATGTTGGAGTCTGTGCCTTACATCTCACAACATAGCAACTCAAAATGAATTATCGATTTGAATATCTACCAACAGCTGTAAAAATTCTAGAAGAAAAAACAAAATTCAGGTAGTCACTGGGACATTGCACCAGTCAAAGGGTCCTTTGATATATCAAAGGCTTGGCCTGTCAAAGAAAAGCATGACAAATCAGAGAAGGAAAATGCCCTGCAGTGGGAGAAATGATTTTCAAATCACGTATCTATCAGAGGACTTGTGCTCCAAACTCAATCACAAGCAAATAACTACACATTATAAATGGACAGAAATTTAAGCAGACATTTCAACAAAAAAAAGAGTAGGATTAAAAATAAACACTGAAAAAATATTCAACCTCATCAGACAATACGGAAATGCAAATTAAAACCATAACAAATGCCACTCTCCACTCTGTTGAATGTCTAAAATAAATTTTAGAAAAATGTAAAGCTGACAATATTGCTCATTCCTGTACGAGTATTCCAATGGTTATTCACTGGAAACCATTGAGTCACTCTGGAAAACCAAAAATTACAAAAGAAAAGAAGACTATATTATCAAAGGATCCTCTATTCACGCTGAATCCTTAGAAACTGGTCACAATAGCACTAATGATGTAAAAGGAAAATGGAACAATGGCGGGAATAAGCCCTTCATGAAAAACAAAATGCAAATGGCACATACACAAGTGGAAGAAAGTTCATTCCCAGTATTAAGCAAATAAACGAGAAGTGAGATATCAGAGGTACCATCATTCACACTCTACCACTGCAAGGATTTAAAAAATAACAATATTTTTAAAAATCACAAAAAACTCTCACTCAAAATTTGTGAGAGTTCAGTAAGACATACTTTCTCGTAAACTATCAGTAGAACTGTAATTTGTTAAAGCCCTCCTGAACATGATTTGTAAATATCCGTCACAAACTATAAAAAATGTCAGCCTCTTCGAATCAGTCATTTTTTTCCTCTGACTTAATCCTAAGGAAGTGATAAAAAGTAGGGACAAAATTGATACGTAAACAAGTTTATCATGGCATTATTTTCATTAAGAGAACATTGGAAATAGCCTTAATGCCGAAAATGTTTCTATTCAATTATGGACAACTGTAAAACAGAATAGTAATTAGTCATTAAAATTATTTATAAAGAGTTTCTGATGATATGGGGAAATAATTCTGATGCAAGATTTAAAAAAAAGCAAACTAGAGAATTATATATAATATATTATCAATATGTATACACTTTATGAATACATAACATATATTCTTGTTGTTGTTAACTACCATCGAGTTAGTTCCAACTCATGGAGCACTTGGTGGGTTTGAACTGCCAACCTTGTGTAATCCAGTGCTGATTCTACAGCACCACACCAGGAATCCACATAACAGATATGCATGTTCATAAGACGTTTGTGGAAAAATTCCATTATTTTTCAATCCAATTTTTCCATGACTTTTTTGAGGCTCATTGTATAGCTGTGAGGCTGAAAATAATATACAGTCATTATGAATGCAAAACTGGACTTTGTTATTCTATTTTTAAAATATTATCTAAAATTTTTGTCCAAGCTCTTTGGGATATTTTACATTTCAAAATTAAATGATACTGCTTTTGTAATCAGTTAAAAAAAAAAATCACATTATTCAAAACGATGTTTCCTCTACAGTGTATTACAAGACCTTACTTTTTTTACATCTGCTTCAGTTACAGACCCAAACTGATTCATACCATGATTATTTCTGAAGGGAAATATGCCAAGGAGGTCGTTCTCCTTAGGATAATACGATATAGGGATTCCAGCTCCCTCATTAGCCATGATCTCGTAGCAGCAAAGATGAATTTGGGGAATAGAATTTTAGATTTTAGGTTTCCTATTTCTAAAGATAGTGGTTACGAATTGCCCTGTGAACCGCAAGTTCAACAGTTCGAAACTACCAGCGGTTCCGCGGGAGAAAGATGAGGAGTTCTGGTCCCGTAAAGATTTACAGCCTCGGAAACTCTGCGCAGGGTCGCTATGAGTCGGAACCGACTCCACAGCACTTAACAACAACAACAACAACAACAACAATTTCTAAAGAAACACTTTCGCCTTTTAGGAGAGCCGGGGTGCAAGTAAATACTTTCTACCAGACACCAGTAAGAAGAATGCAGCTACTAATATTTTTAACCAATTGCTAATAACTGGACTCTGGTAGTGTAGTGGTTACAAATCGGGCTGCAAACTGAAAGGTCAGCAGTTCGAACCTACCAGCTGTTCCCAGAGAGAAAGATGAGGCTTTTTGCTCCCATAAAGATTTATAGCCTCGGAAACCCTGTGCAGGGTCACTATGAGTTGGAACCGACTCCACGGCACATTAACAACAACAATGACTGGACTCAGACTGAAGGGAGAACAGAATTCACACCTTCTGGCAGCTTTGCCACAATCTCATGGGTGCTCCCCAAAAGGATTGGAGACATGACAAGAATTCTAACAAAGCACCCCATTCTAAGAGTAACTGCAGGTGAAAGGTTTGAAGCCCCTATTGGATCCTTCTCCTTTACTTCTTCTGTGGAACAGAAGGGTGAAGCCATTTAAGTAAAGGTAGCAAATATATTTTCTGGTAAACACTCAGTGCAGTTGAAGGATGGAAAGACAAAAAAAACAAAAAACAAAAAAAAACAGTGAAAGTTGGTGCTGAGCTCAGATCAATTGATGGGATGATGGGAGCACGGAAAGCTCAATGAATAGGTTCCACTCCAACACCCAGGAACGCCACACAATATGGTTGTTCTCTTCCCCCTGAGCTGCCAACCAGAATAACATGTTTTCAATGGTTTACTGCTAGAAACAGTCATCTGTAAGTTCTTTGGGTTGTGTACACAGTTTGTGCTTGACTACTAACCTAAAAGTTGGTCGTTCAAATCTACCCAATAGAATTATAGAAGCAAGGTCAGGTGATTTGCTTCCACAAAGACTACAGTCAAGAAAACCTTATGGGGCATTTCTACTCTGACACACCTAGGGGGTTCCTCCCATGAGTTGGAATCCACTCAGTGACAATATTTTTTCCTTCTTTTTGGTTTACCAGTTATTTACCACTTAGAGTAAGGCAAAAATATGGATAGAGATCCTCCTTGAGCTCAGTGCCAAGGGAAGACCTAAGTTGTGGGCAGAGGGGACATCACAGAAAACCCTTTAACAAAGCAGCTCCAACAGTAAACACACGCCAGCACTGGGGAAATCTGAAGTCTTTGGTGCGGATGAGGGTAACCATAGCAACAATAAATCCCAAACCTAGTTTAACTCCTGACTAGATTGGTTGAACCTTCAGCTGATAAACACCCAGCAGAAGGAAAGGTATGCGTATTTCTCAGCATTGGAACTCTTTATCTCAGTCTCTACTTTCCTACATGAGTTATTCAGCTTTCAAAAACAGCAAAAAACTTGGTATACAAAAATAAAGACAAAACACATTATTAAGATACCAATCAACTGTAAATTCAAATAGGACACTATGACACACAGATGCTGGAACTATCAGAAAGGAAATAAAATAATCATGATTAATATGGTGTGGCACTGTAGGACAAGCACTGGACTTCTAGCTGTGAAGTTGGTAGTCACGCCCTGTACGAAGTCGCTATGAGTTCCAGTCATCTTGGACAGCACATAGCAACAACAACAACATGACAAATGATCCAGTGGAAAAGGTAGACAACATCCATGATCTCATGGGTAATTTCAGTGGAGAGATGGAAACTGTAAGTAAGAATCATTCCAATCTGATAAAAATGAAGAACACAATGAGATTTTTTTTGTTTTTTTATGCCTTTTTCTATTCACCAGTAGACTCAACATAGCTGACAAAACAATCAGTAAACTTAATGATTGTTGTTGTTAAGTGCCATTGAGTTGATTCTGACCCAAAGAAACCTTGTATAGAGTTTCCAAAGAGCAGCTGGTAGGCTTGAACTGCCGACCTTGCAGTTCAAATGGTTTTGCAGTGTTAATGATAGGTCAATAGAAATCACCCAGACAGAAGTACAGAGGAGCTAGGCGAGTGAGGAGGGAAAGGGGAACTCTTCGGAGCAGCGTTAGAAATGTCCTGGGGTGGCTAGCCAGGGGATCCTTCACCACATAATAAGGCCTGGGGTTTGAGCAAAGTTCCACCCACTGTACAGTCAGCCCCAGTGGTGAGTGGTGCCCATGCTCAAGGGCTCTCCTTACCTGGTCATGAGAAAAGATTACTGTTTGTGGACTGATGTCCTTGCAGAGACCCATTCCTCTGTCCTTCAGCCAGAAAACCTCCATCTGAAATCAGTAGCATTGGTGTGGACACTCCATAGCTGAGCTTTAGTCTCCTAAAAAGAATTACTTTATACCCCCAAACCCAACCCAAGGGTGAGGAATTTCCACTAAGGGAGGAATATGGAAGGCACACAAGTCCACAGAAATCATGAACTCTAGTTGAGCACCTGTTAACCAGCTCCTTGGTGGCTTGGGTTGGTTTGACTCACAGTGACACTATAGAAGGAAATGGAAGGACTCCACAGAGTTTCTGAGATTGCAGATCTTGATAGGAGCAGACAGCCCCTTATTTCTCCCATGGAGTAAGTGGTGGGTTTAAGCCACCTTTTAGTAAGCAGCCTTATGCTTAACCCATTGTGCCACCAGAGGTCCTTATGCTAGTTAACCTAAAACTCTCTGCCGTCAAGTTTGATTCCGACTCACAGCGACCCAGCATAGGGGTTCTGAGACTGTAAATCTTTGTCGGAGCAGCTGGTAAGCTTGAACTCGAGTATTTATCCTACAGTGCCACCAATGTTCCCAGCTAAGATCCCTCTAAATTCTGGAATCTAGTAATCTGATTTATATCCAAAGAATTAAACTCCTTTTCTTTTGTGGGTGGAGTGTCAAAATAGATAACAGGGTTTATGATCTATGTATGTATATGTTTTAAGATTACCACCATCTATCCTTTGACCACAAGTTATTTATATTCCTACCATATGCAAAATATACACCAATCCTCCCAATAACCCCAATAAATTTCAGTAAAACTTCAATCTCAGATGGATTACTAAATCATCATTCATCTTAATCCAGTGTATAGTTCTTGCAACGTTGAAGGTGTGATTCCTCGAATATAGCACCTCTTGATCTGAAGACCTGTGGAAAATCTTGTGCCCCAACTCACTCAAAATATAATGGTGGGACAAGCATCGGACAAGTTGTTTAGCACCATTGAGTCAGTTTTGACTCATGGCGACCCTGTATAGGCTCTCTAAGAAGCGGCTGATAGGTTTGACCCACCAACCTTGTGATTAACAGTCCAGTTCTTATCCTATGGTGCCACATCGGGACCAGCTTTTCCACTAAAGGAGGAAAATGGAAGGCACCCAAGTCCACAGAAATGATGAGACCTGGCTGAGCACATGTCATGAGCTCCTTGAGGATGGCTCAGCCCTTTCCCCTGAGTTCCTGCTGTCTTCCCTATTGGTTGTCTATTGCTGCAAGGGAAATCACTCCAATAATCATTATTATCCCTCATGGTTTGTTGGAGTCAGGAATTCAGGAGCAGCTTGGTTGGACGGTTCTGGCTCCAGTTTTCTCAGAAGAATGTAGCCAGATTCAGATATTGGCCAGGGCTGCAGTCATTTGACTAGGTTGGAGAATGTTCTTCTAAGATGGCTCATTCACATGGCCAGCAACTTGATGTCTGGGGGTGGTCAGAGCTCTCAGTTCTTTCTGCGGGTCTCTGCCTAAGCCTACTTGGCACTCGATGTCCTTGTATCAGGCATCTGGCTTCCTCGGGGCAAGCAATCTGAGAAGTAACTAGTCAGCTGCAAAGACTTATGACCCAGCCACTTCCACTAAATTCTACTTTTAAAGAGGCACAAATTCAATGCAGAAGGAGGTCTTAGTCATCCAAGGCTGCTGCAATGTA
This sequence comes from Chrysochloris asiatica, assembly GCF_000296735.1. Lineage (NCBI taxonomy): Eukaryota > Metazoa > Chordata > Mammalia > Afrosoricida > Chrysochloridae > Chrysochloris > Chrysochloris asiatica. Next base: position 1,458,654 of record NW_006408619.1, on the reverse strand, counting down.
AATACCTCAAGTGGATGACTTTAAAAAATAGAAACTTATTTTCTCATATTTTGTTGTTGCTGTTAAGTGCCGTTGACTTGGTTCTGACCCTGCATAGGGTTTCTGAGGCTTGTAAGTTTTATGGTAGCACAAAGCCTCATCTTTCTCCCACAGAGCAGCTAGTGGGCTGGAACCACAAACCTTGTGGTTCACAGTCCAGTACTTAGCCTATGGACCCAACGTGTATAAGAGGCTATACATACAAATTCAGGGTATTAGTTTTAGGGAAAGGTTTTTGTCTATTTCAGCTTCTGATAGTCAACAGTATATGGAGTTGTGGGGCTTGTAGCTTCATCTTGAATTTGTGCCCCTGCCCCATACCCTTTCTTTCCTCCCTCCACACACCCTCTTTGTGTTTTCTCTGGTGTCTAAGCCCTTCTTTTCATAACACAGATGCAATTATGGTTAGGGCTCATTCTACACTAATATGGCCTCATGAATAACAAAGCAAAGTCTATTCCCAAATGGAATCACATCCACAGGTATAGGGATCAGGATTCCAACACATATTTTGTTGGGGACACAATTCAGTTCATGTTGATGATATTGTTAAGTCAGTTCTGACTCTTAGTGGCCCTGTATAGGGTTTTTGAAGAGCAGTTGGTGGGTTTGAACTGCAGACCTTATGGTTAGCAGTCCAGTGCTGATCCTTCAGCTTCACAGCAGGAGTCCTGTTAGTCTCCCTAGTTCTCTTCTACTGTAGCCCTGACAGTTTACTGGATTAGGAGCTGGGCTACTAACTGCAAGGTCAACAGTTCGAATCTGTCTGCTGCTTCAAGGGAGAAAATGAGGCCTTCGGAACCCTATACTATGAGTCACTATGTATCGGCACTGACTCCGCAGCACACAACCACCAGCAGAACTGTTGTTGTTGTTGTTGTTGTTAAGTACTGTGGAGTCAGTTCCGACTCATAGTGACCCTGTGCTGGGGACAGCATACGCAGACACTGGGTTGATCAGTGGCAGCCCCATGAAACCACCTCTGAATATAATCAGTTTAACCCAGATGCTCTACTTCCTCCTGAAAGTATATAGGAATATTAAGAACAATGTAGCATTTTAGGTATAAATAAATGAAGCCCGGTGCCTGAGATCTTGCTCACAAACAAAAGTTTGCAAAGTGTACAGAGACAGCTTGGCT
>NW_006408619.1:1448671-1449169 GCF_000296735.1 Chrysochloris asiatica | reverse complement strand
GAGGCACTCACTCATCTATGCTGAGAAATTTGGAAGACAACTATCTGGCCGACTGATTGGAAGAAATCCATATTTGCGCCCATTGCAAAGAGAGGTGACCCAACGGAATGCAGAAATCATCGGACAAAGTCTTTGATATCCCATGCAAGTAAAGTTTTACTAAAGGTAATATAGAAATGGCTGTAAGCATACATTATCAGAGAACTTCCAGAAGTTCAAGCCAGATTCAGAAGAGGCCGTGGAATGAGGGATATCACTGCTGATGTCCGATGGATCTTGGCTGAAAGCAGAGAATAACGGAAAGATGTTTACCTTTGCTTTATTGACTACGCAAAGGTTTTTGATTGTGTGGATCATGACAAGTTATTGCCAATACTGTGAAGTATGAGTGTTCTGGAACACTTAATTGTGCTCATGAGGAATCTGTACATGGACGAAGAGGCAGTTGTTCGAACAGAACATGGGAACACTGAATGGTTTAAAATTAATAAAGGTGTG
>NW_006408619.1:1442518-1447621 GCF_000296735.1 Chrysochloris asiatica | reverse complement strand
GCTGGTAGTTTTGAACTGCTGCCCTTGAGGTTGGCAGCCCAACTCATAACCACTATGCTGCCAGAGCTCCTTACCACCAGCACTACTGTTTGATGAATTACTTCAAAACTTAGTAATGTAATACAATAATCATTATTGTCTTTTATGATTTTTTGGATTCAGAAATTGAGCAACAGCTTGGTTGCATGGTTCTGGCTCAGGTTCTGTCCATAACATTGGGGAAAACAGAAGAGTTTAACACTGTTGTTGTTAAGTATTGTCAATTAGATTCTAACTTTGTATAGTATTTCTGAGGAGCAGTTGGTGGGTTTGAACTGCCAAACTGTGAACCTGTGGTGCACAGCCCACTGCTGATCCTACAGCATGGGGGGTGAGAATAATTAGGAACCATTCACAAATATAGATAATTAATAAAGAGTGTTTGACCAAAAAAATAAAAAGATAAGAGAAATGTTCAGTTTTCCCAAATAAACTTTAAAATATGAAAAAAGATAGACAAGAAGACTAGCAGAATCAAGGGAAAGTCAACAAATTTGAAGGCTCCATTTAAAGTCTTTTTTATTGTTTTCCTCCTGGGAGAGCTTAAATTTAATGAGTCCTCAAAGATGAGGAGACAGATTGAAGAAAAGCAAACCACCTATCTCAGCCTCCGGATGAGGTGGTGCTTTTTAATCTCTTGGAAGTGAGTTGGAAGCCAGTCTTATCAGCAACATCAATATTTAAATGCCTGACTGAAGCATTTATGTTTCATTTTAAAAACACTAGGTACTCCTTGTTATTGTTAATTGTGGTCGCGTTGATTCTGACTCCTGCCCTCTCCACATGTGTAGAGAAGAATGATTCCAATGGGTTATTAATACTGTGAGCTTTGGGGAGCATACCACCAGGTCTGTCTGCTGAGGTGCCTCTGTATAGGTTTGAATAACCAACATTTTGGCTACTAATAGAACACATGACCATATCTGCCACTCAGGGTATTCCCTACCCAATCTGAATCCATCTCTAAATATACTAAGTGGTGTGGGGCATGCTTCTCCAATTGAAATACACACCCAGCTCTGCTGGCTGGCTCCCTCTCTAAGGAATCCTATTGGGACTAGGGGGATGTCCTGTGCTCTGCGGTTTCCTGCTCTTAAATGTGTCTCAGTAAAGTCATTTGTCACATCCACCACTAGCAAGTGGGTCACCATGAAAGTTCGTGATGGTCTGCTTGGCCTGCAGATCCTCCCCAGAGGAGTACCAGGACTCTAGAGGGTCTAAGGACCTCTGGAATTCTAAAGTGGGAGGAGTAGGGTGCAAGAGCTCAAGATTGGAAATGGAATGGGGTCTTATAGTGCATCCTGTGTGCGGACAGAAGGGGCTGGATGTCCTTACTCAGGCTAAGCTCCATTGGGGATATTTTAATTTGCAAATACTCCTATGTCTTGACAATGCACATTGAAGCAGTCCAAATGGGCCCCAAACCAAAATGGGCTTATTTAGTCATACTGAATCAGGCAAGGTAAGTATTTACCTAGGTGTAAAGTCTTGACCCAGACTAGGGGAAGACTCGCTACTGTATTTTAAAACCCCAAAACCAGTTGACATCAAGTCAATTCCAACTCATGGTGATACCATGAGAGTCAGAGTAGAACTGTACTCCATAGGGTTTCTGATGATTGATTTTATTAGGATTCGATTGTCAGACCTTTCTCTGGAAGTTCTTGTGGGTGAACTTGAATCTTCAATCTTTTGATTAGTAGCTGAGTGTGTTCATTACACATGGACTCTTCTTACTACATTGATGTAGTTGTTAACTGTTGTCGAGTTGGTTCTGCTCATAGTGACCCTGTATAGGATTTCCAAGGAGTGACTGGTGAGCTTGAACTGTCAACTTTGTAGTTCAAACCGGCCTTGCAGTCCAGTGCTAATCCCACAGTGCCATACCAGGAGACCATATTGATCGCATCATCAATCAGCTCTGATTGTCAGAGGAGGGCTAACCACTAGATGCCCCCTTGTGTCGAATTCCTCCAAGATTCTGCTTCAAACAAATAGACTGTAAAGATACAGAAGGTTGGTTTTCAACATTTCAGAGAAAGGAATAAGATTATAGGAAGAACAACAGCAAAGTATATCTTAAGAGCTTCCTTCCTGGGAACAGAAAGAACTTTTGGAATCTCACCTGACCTTTTTGACCTGTGCACAAAGCCACATTAACCAACATGTCCTAGCTTTACTGTGCAGTAAGAACCCAGCGGTCAGGAATAGAAGTGGGGGGGGGGGGACTTTAGTGCATGCTGTCATTTCATTTTCTTAAAGCATGAGCCAGAGCTGTAAGAATAATTTTCAAAAAAAAAAAAAATCATTTTAAGCTAATGACTGTTCCAGCTCTTGGACATCAAATGTCATTTGGAGGGTCAGTGAGTGGAATAAAACGGAAAATGACAGACTTTGAAGGGACACATGACTGGCATTTAACAGCCCAAAAGCCCAGAAATGGAGGTATTTTTAAAGAGGCGCAGAGTACAGACGGCAATGAGAAAGACAGAGAAAATGCATTGTGATGGGGATGAAAGGACGAGGGCCTGGGGCGTATGGAGTCTTTACAGAGGCGAGGCGCCTTATAGGAGAAAGAGGAAGGAGGCTTTCTTCACTGTTGGCAGACTTTGATAGGCTTCTGGTTTCAAGACGGAGATTTAAGCTCATTTGTGTATTTTACTTCCCTTCTAGGAACTCATTAAAATGATGAATGATGTATTAAAACAAACAAAAGTATGTAGCAGCACTGAAAAATAAGAAGGGAAGATATTAGAGGTTGAGAAACTTTTGGGAACTTCCAGATAATATGAGACGAATGTTTTTGTTATTGTTTTATCTAAGCAATACTGATCTATGATACCTGTTACGTGACTTCACAGCTAAAGGAGTTGGCAGAGGTGGCTAGGGAGGGAGGGGAGGCTGTTTTAGTTTCCTAGGGCTGTTGCAACAAAACACCACAGACAGCAGGATGGCTAAAAATGACAGAAATGCTCTGTTTCACAGTTCTGGGAGTTGAAGTTCCAAATCACTGTTGGTGACCATGGTCACGTTCTTACCAAACTCTGTGGGAGAAGATTTTGGTTTTCTCAGTTTCTTGTAGACCAGGCATTCTCTGGTTTGAAGTTGCAGCATAACTCTGTCATCTCATGACACCCCCCACCCCCCACCCCCCGCCCCATGCCCTCTGTCTCTCCTCTTTTAAAGAACACCACTCACCTGGAGTTAGGATTCACCCCACTCTAGCATGACCTCATGCTAACTTACTCGACAGCATTGTTAAAACCATGGTTTCCAAGATCATGTTCACAGGCACTGGAGGTGAGGACATGAACATAATTTTTGTGGAGACACAGTTCAGTACATAACGGGGGAGGGGGCTCTTTCCACAAGGAAGTATGTCCACTAGAGACCCTGAGGGACAAAACAACAAGAAACCCACACCATTGCTGCTCGGGTAATGGCAGGAAAATCCATGGACAGTTGTCAGCGGTCAGATGAAGGTCTTCAAGATTTTGTCAGAGCCCTAGACACACAGTAGCAGCCTTGGCCACAGTATCAGCTTGCTTGATGTGGACAAGAACAAAGGAAAGTGGTGGGTAAACAGCTAAGTGGACTTTTCCCCAATACACCTCCCTTTCCTTAATCTTTGCTGTAGATAGCTGCCCCAACTCATGGGGACACCATATGCTATAGAACCAGATACTGTCCCGTCCTGTGCCGTCTCTATAATGGGTTGGGGATAAGACTGTTAGGGTCCACTGGGCTTTCGTTGGCTAATTTTCAGAAGTAGACTACCAAGCTTTCCTTCTAGTCCTTCTCCAGCTCTAGTCTGGAAGCTCTACTGAATCATGTTCAGCATCTTTGCGACACAGATGTCTCCAATGACAAACTGTTGATGGTTGAAGTGCACTTGGGCCTTCTACATGGAAGCCAAGCATCCTTCCATCAGCTTGTTACTGAGAACGTACTCTGTGCCTGGCAGAAATGTTTTGTTTTCATTGCCACGTTTAATTACTGCCCCCATTCCTGCTGCCATCAAGCTGATTCTGTCTCTGTGACTCTATAGGACAGACAGGAACAGTCCCACACGGGTTCTTCCACACCAAACCCACTGTCTGCGGTCAACTCCAACTCACAACCACCCTGCATATGGTTTCTGAGGCTGCAGAGCTCATCTTTCTCCCATGGAGTGCCGACCTTGTGGTTAGCAGTCCCGTGCTTATTCCATAGCACCATTAAGGATCCTTCCATAGAGTTTGTTGTTATTAAGTGCTGTCAGTCAGATTCAACTCATAGGGATCCTATTTGGAGCCTCCTAGGGGTGACTGGTGTGGTGCTATGGGTTAATGTGCCAGACTGCAAAGCCGTTTGAACTGCAAGGTTGGCGGTTCAAGCTCACCAGCTGTTCCTCAGAAACCCTATACAGGGTCACTATGGGTTGGCACTGACTCGATGGCATTTCACTACAAGAACAACAGAGGTGACTGGTGGGTTTGAACTACTGACCTTGTGGTTAGCAGTCATGTGTTGATTCTACAGTGCCACACCAGGATCCCTCCATAGGGTTTGTTGTTGTTGTTAACTGCCACTGAGTTGGTTCCGACTCATAGAGACCCTGTGTGGGTTTCCGAGGAGTGGCCGCTGAGTTCCAATCACTGACCTTGCAGTTCAAACCGACCTCGTGGTCTAGTGTTTTATCCCATAGAGCCACCCCAGTTTATGAGAATGGAGATCAGTATGAAAACAGACACCTTACCTTTCTCCCTCAGAGTTGCTGGTGGGTTCAAACCACTGACCTTTGAGTTAGTAGTCCGTTGCTTACCCCAATGCACCTTCAGGTCTCCTTAAAACCTTGTTGTTGTTGTTATTAGTCCATTGAGTCCGTTCTGACTTGTATTGACAGGGCTCCCAAGGAGCAGCTGGTGGATTTGAACTGCCAACTTTGTGGTTTGCAGCCCAGTGCTGATCCTACAGTGCCACACCAGAAGTCCAAAACTTTATTAGGGAAGCATTATTATTTTTACATTGCAGAAGAAGCAGCCCAGGCTTAAGGTTTTTATTAATTAATTAATTAATTAATTA
>NW_006408619.1:1428476-1439447 GCF_000296735.1 Chrysochloris asiatica | reverse complement strand
GGTCAGAGAAAAATAGGAAGATCCCCAATGCATTGGATTGGCCAGGTGGCAGCATCGATGGACTCAAGCATGGCAACAATAGTGAGGTGGATCCAGGATCAGGCAGTGTTTCCTTCTGCTGTGCATAGGGTCGCTGTGAGTCGGTACGGACTTAATAGCACCTAACAACAACAACAACAACAATCCACTATGGAGTCCTGGTGTGGCGTTGTAGGCTAATGCACCAGAGTGCAAAGCTGTTTGAACTATAAGGTTGGTGGTTCAACCTCACCAGCTGCTCCTCAGAAACTGTATACAGGATCACTATGGGTTGGAGTCGACTCGACAGCCCTTAACAATAACAACAACAATCCACTAGATGCCAATTGTGTCTTCTAAATGCCCCTTGTAGATCAAAATTGACCCTTTTGAGAACAACTGACTAAGAATGATTGAACAGTTTACCTAGTTCAAAGCCAGGCCTTTCTGATTCCAAATAGCATCATGACGTAATGACATAACTGATGACAAATGCATACAAAGAGATTTATAACTCTAGCTCTACTCTTTATCTCACCATCAAGAGCTTTTCAACCTGGGCTCCAGGGGTCCTGCCGTGGCATTGTGGGTTCATGAGCTGCACTGCAAAGTCAGTTTGAACTACAAGATCAATGGTTCAAGCTCACCAGCTGCTCCTCAGAAATCCTGTACAGGGGTACTATGGGTCGGAACTGACTTGCGGCACTGAACAGCAAGAAAAATGATACCATGGGTTCTCTGGAGGGTGCAGATGGTTAATGCACTTGGCTGCTAACTGAAAGGAGCTTGAAACTTGGAGGTTCAAGTCCATCCAGATGTGCTTAGGAAGAAAAGCCTGGTGATCTGATTCCAAAATTCAGCCACTGGAATCTTGATGGAGCACAGTGGTATTCTGACAAATTTGCAGTTGCCATGAGTCAGCATTAACTTGACAAAACTGTTTTGCTTCTTAATGGCATTACGGAGTCAACAGTGCAGTTTAGTGGTGGAATTCTGCTTAGCATGTGGAAGACCCAGTTTCGATTCCTGGCCAATGTGTCTCATGCTGAATCACTTATGACACTGAAAAGATTCTATTGGAGTGTCTAGTCTAAGGCAGATTAGGAAGAAGGGTCTGACAATCTACTGTTGAAAAAGTAGCCAATGAAAACATAACAGATAGCAACAGATCATGCGATGTAACCAATCCTGTGCTAGCACATGAGCTGGCAGCAGCTCCTTCCACCGTTCAAGAAGTCTCAGTGAGCTGGCATCTAACAGTGATCACCACCCCACCCAGTGCCCCTGAGGCCTTTTCAGCAGCAACTGAGCTGAGCATTGGCCTCAGGGAATTGGTAGCTGGGTTTAGGTTGATATTACTGGGCGTCTAGAACCGCACCACACTGGAGAGAACAAAGCTTCTTTGAACATCTGCTGTTTCAGCCACATCAAACAGGTGCCTCTGAACCTCTGAAGGACTCTTAAAATGAAACCAGTCTCTCCTAACAGGAGACCCAAGTCCTCTTTCCTTAATGAGGTGAGTTTCTCAGTTAAAAAGGTAGATTTTCCTGAGAGTAATATTGTGACTTGATATTATTCTAGGTACTTACATAAACCCCAAGAACAATTTAAAAACACAAATAGCACAATTAACCATGACAAAGTTATTAAGGTCCCTTGTCCAAATCACCTAGCACATTCCATGGGGGTCAAATCATTTTAATGTTCCTCCAAAGTCAAAGAAAATTAAGCATGGAAAAAACCGCTGCCTCTGAAAAGCCTATCATGTTTTCAAAGAATAAAGAAACCCTTACTAAGTTTGAGTAATGCATTTCATCAGAATTTTAGATCATGTTTCAAGACATACAGCTTTATGCTTTCCTGGGTATAATTTATGCTTTCCTGGGTATAATAATAACTTATATCAACAACTACAAAAACTCTCAAGGGAAGAGTCAACTAGAACTGCTGTAATAAATGTATAAGACTTTTTGAAACAGTAGAAATACATTTTTTTTCAGGACATACAATTTCTGGTGAACTCTGATAGGATTATCAGGAATTCCACATTAATGAAGTCTGATTTCACCAGTTTTCATTTTAAATGTATTTTTTAAATAATATGTCAATTCATTATTATGTGCACAATCCCTCTTTCATACGGTAGGCAATTGGAACTTAAACGTACACATTGGGCTGCAAACTTGATGGAAACAGATCACCAGGACTTTCTTCTGTGGTGCCACTGAATGGGTTTGAACCAACCACCTCTAGGTGAGTAGATGACCACAAGCTGTTTGCATAACCCAGAGACCTAGAAGACACAAGGAGCTAACAATGAAAGTGAAGCTTTTGAGACCTAGAACAAAATTAGGATTTCAACCACATCTTTCAAATGGGCTAGTTGATAACAAGATACACAATGAGCCAGGTTGTTTTAGCCACTTCTGGTAGACAGCACAGGATTCTTAAATGGTCTTGGTTTGAGGATTTTTTCAGCTTGAGAAAGATGATGTGACTCTTTTATGAAAACTTCCAATAACCAAACCAAACCCAAGCTCAGTGCTATTGATTCTGACTCAAGAGTCACTTTATCTAGGGTTTCCATGACTCTTGTAGAGCTGCTGGTGGGTTTGAACCAATCATCTTTCAGTTAGCAGCTCAACGTGTAATGGACAATGCCACTAGAGCTCCGTAAACTTCCAGTGGGTACCACATCACCACCCATTGCTCCATTCAATAAGTGGTTTTGGAACTTTTGCTCTATGCCAGGCATGTCTTGACTCTGATACATGTAGCTGCTACACTACCCATGCCATGTCTCATCTCCAACTACCCCGTGGTCAGAGTGGGAAGAGTCCCCCCAGCCCCCATGAATTTCTCTTCTTCAAGAGAAAGACCTGAAATTGAAATCCTGAGTTTTCTGGAAGGATCCTAGAGTGTTTCTGTAACGTACTGTCCTGGAAGATGTGATGCTTGTATTGTCCACACGGGGATGCCACACTCTCACTGATTCTTTGCCTCAGTCAAGAACCAGTTGTCATTGAGTTGATTCCAACCTAAGGCAACCCTAGCGGTCTCAGAGCAGAACTGCACTAGATAGGACGGTCAATGGAAGTGCCTTTTAGAAAGTAGAACAGCAGGTTTTTCTTTCGAGGTGCCTCTGGGTAGATTTGAACTGCCCACTTTTCTGTTAGTGGCTGCGTACTTTAACATTTGTGTCACTCAGGGACTTCTTTGGTTGAGACAGTCCAGATGATCTTGTAGGATGGCAGGAAACCACCTTCCACCACCTTCTTGGTCTTAAGCAAAGAACAAACAGCAAGACTTCGCAGAATTAGTTGGAAAAAATGATGCTGCTTTTGAGACGTTCCTAAAGAACTTTCAAGTCTTGGCTTAACATCATTAGTAAGATTGTAAATATATATACATGTTTTCAGGTCATGAAGACCACTTGGGTTACTGCACTGTTGCTGTTAAGTGCTGTTGAGTTGGTTCTGACTCATAGTGACACAGCATAGGGTTTCCCAGCAGCGGCTGGTGAGCTTGAACTGCCAACCTTGTGGTTCAGACTGCCCTAATAGTCTGGCACATTAACCCACAGTGCCACACTGAACTCCTGGATAGCCCTCATGAATTAATCTCAAACTCTACTTAAATCATCCTGGATGGTTGGTTGCCAACGTGACCAAAACACACTCTCGTCTTCAATTCATAGTTTTCCATCAGTTTTGTATGTTAAATGATGAAATACGAGGCTAAAATAATCAACTCTGATGGGTCAGTTCATTGGATCTGAATTCCCTCACTTCTCTGCTATCCCTCCCCACCACTGCCTCCATTCCCACTCCTGAGACGGCCACCATTGCTGGAATCATCAAGATGAATGAGCCCATTACCAACTCAGGCTGTAATTAGTTAATTCATTGATTCATTCAGCCAAAGTATGCTAAGGGCTCTGATGTTCCAGTCTCTATCCTGGGTGTGGGTGTCTCAAAGAGACTAAGACAATTGTCTGTTTCTCAATATGTTTACAATCTATTTGGGGAGCGATACAAATAGAATAATAGTGATTGAAAGATGGCTTCTGTGGAGTTGACTCACGGATACCTTAAATACATCAGAATGAAATATCACCCAGTCCTCCTTTGTCCTCCTAATTGCTAGTATGTCCAAGTGCATTGTTAGGATATTGTACTAATGCAGTGGTTAGAAGTTGGGCTACTAACCTCAAGGTCAGCAGTTTGAAACTACCAGTTGTTCCACGGGAGAAAGATAAGGCTTTCTGCTAAAGATTGACAGCCTTGGAAACCCTATGCAGGGTCTCTATGAGTCGGAACTGACTCCATGGCACACCACCATCTCACTGAAGGTCTCCTTCACCCTTGTTGGTCCTCTACTTCACCAAACATGATGCTCTCCTCTAGTCGTCGATGTTTCTGATGGAACATCCAAATCAGTCAAGTAACACAATGGCCCGCTGTGATCCTTAGGTTTTCATTGGCTGGTTTTTTGGAATTGAGTCTCTAGGTCTTTGTTCCTAGTGTGCCTTACTTTGAAAGCTGCCCTAAAACCAGTCCACTATGGGTGACCTTTCTGGTATTTGGAAAACTGATGGTGTATCTTTAAGCATCATAGCAACATGCAAACTGCCACAGTGCATCAAACTGACAGTGTGCTGATGGGTTCAGAGAGTACAATATGCTAAATGCATGAATGAATACGGCTAAGGAAAGGTTATGTTTGAGCACAGAGATGGAACTTCTAATTCATCCTTGAGGGGTAAAGGAAGACTTTTAGTCAAGTCTAAACCAAGTCTTAAGGGCAAGCAGGGAGTAACCACATAAAAGTCATTGGGGGGCGGGGGGGGCGGTGTCAAGTTCTGGGGAATCTGAAGAGGACAAAGCATAGGACATGAGTGTGAAGTGGGAACGGGAAGAGAAAAAGCAGAGGAAGAAGATCAGACAGGGTTTTGTATGGAACATTAGAGAATGTTGTCAATTCCAAGTCATGGCAAGTTATAGAATTATAAGGGCAACACAAGGATTTTATGTGGGTGATTGACATGACCCAGCTGTGTTTTTGTAAGGTTTGCAGCGCACAGCAAAGATTGAAGCATATAGTAAGCACTGTCTCCTCAGTACACATTCCATTCTTCTCCCTTATTAACAGAATCTCTATTTATTGGAAGCAAAATATTTCTCATTAAAAAAAAAATATTTCCTGGCTCCCCATGCATATAGGGGTATTCATGAGCTATACATGGAGATTGCTGATGGGACTTCTGGAAAAGCTCTTGCAGGCACATTCTTTTACCCTCGGCATCTTCCTCTTACTGTGGCCTGGGATGTGGATGGCATGGCTGCGGTAATAGTGTTCATCTTACCATCCCAGAGACAACCTTGAGGATGGAAGTCAAATGCTAAGAATCACAAAGAAGAAATACAGAAAGAGACTCAGGCCGTTGCCACGGAGCTGTCAGACCAACCCTAGAAGCTAGCTCAGCTCCAGACCTCTATTTGAGAGAGAAACAGACCTTTAAGCTTCTTTGGTTGGAGTTTTCTTTATAACCAGTTATTGTGTGACTGCAGTTACTAATTGTGGCGACTGCATCTTCTGTGTCAGAGTAGAACTGTGTCATAGAGTTGTCAGCTACTGATTTGTTTGAAGTAGATTTCCAGGACTTTCTTCTGAGGTATCTTTGGGGGACCCAAACCTCCAACTTTTTACTTACCAGCTGAGGGCATTAAATGCTTGTATGAGTCAGCGAATCCCAGTGAAGACAAATCAGGATTGATGGTGGTGGTGGTGGTAGTGGTTTTGTGCCATGGAGTTGGTTCTGACTCATTGCGACCCTGCATAGAGTTTCTGAGGTACAAATCTTCAAGGGAGGAGAAAGCCTCACCTGTATCGCGAGGAACAGCTGATTAGCTGATTAGCAATCTAACTCGTAACCACTCTGCTGGCAGAGCTCCTTAATCATAATTGATAAGGAAGGAAAATAAAGCTACAAGTAAGACTACACATTCCCAGTTTCAGCATGTAGGTATCAAATGGTTGTGGCCTCAATTCAGCAGTAAAGGGGTACAAAATATGGCACCAACCATCCTTCCCACGGCAGTCTCCTCAGTTGGGTTTGATACTTCATTGCTGTGGCCACATAGAGCTCAGACACCACACTCAGGGTCACTTGCTCCCTTGGTCATGACGTCCACTGCTCTGTGGTGAGCTCGGGTTCCTGGCTGCTGCTGCCACTCCTGTGGGATCTAACAGCTCTGTCTCCAGGATCACAGAAGTTCGACATGCAGGGATTCTGAGGTCTGAGGGATGTGCTCTACTCCTGGCTCTTTATTGATGCTCATGAGATCCTCATTCCTGTTTCTGAAATGGCTGTTTTCATACTCAGCAGGATGGTAAAACTGACCAGTCAAAATTACACCTATTAACAATCACTCACAACTGACCACATAATCCATCAGCATCCTCCCCCACTTTCTCTTACCCAGACCCATCGGGAAAGCTATTTGGTGGGAGTTTGCAAAGACTCTGTGTTGGAAGAACTGCAGCCAGAGTGCTCCTTGGAGGCCAGGATGGCCAAACTTCATCTCTCATACTTCAGACATATTGTCAGGAAGGACCAGTCGCTGGAGAAGGATATCATGTTTGGTAAGGTGGAGGGTCAGAGAAAAAGAGGAAGACCCCGAACAAGATGGATTGGCCAAGTGGCAGCATCAATGGACTCAAGCATGGCAACAATTGTGAGGTTGGCCCAAGACCGGGCAGTGTTTTGTGCATAGGGTTGCTATGAGTCAGTACTGACTCGATGACACCTACCACCACCAACAACAATACAAATGGCTAGAAGATACATCAAATACTTCACTGCACTACAAAGGGGTAGAAGGGACTCTGGTAGTGCAGTAGTTATGAGTTGTGCTGCTAACCTCAGGGTCAGCAGTTCAAAACTATCAGCTATCCCATGGGAGAAAGATGAGACTTTGCTCCCTTAAAGATTTACACCTCAGAAACACTTTACAGGGTCACGAGGAGTTAGAACCAACTCCATAACATACAACCACCACAAAGGGATAGAGGGGAGATGATAGATTTGAGGAATATTAACAAGATTTGATTAACAAGACTGCTCATTTATTGGAGGCAGGTGATGAAAGGAGATTTGAGTTCCAAGTTTCTAGTTTTAAACAATAGGAATAAAAATCATCATATCTATTTACAATAACTTTCAAAATTCTTGACATTAAAGAGAATTCTTGATATTTTGATTTAACCTGAAAATTCCAGAATATCTCATAATGTTGCTTAATTTTCAAACATGCCATCAACAAAACATCAGAAATTCTATAAGATTCTAAGCAAACTTTTAAATAAATCTTATCAAATCACATCCTCAAATAATTTGAAGTCTAAAAGCCTTTAGCTTTAAAAAATTATTTTAACTATTCTCCTTAAAAATGGAATGAGCTGATATTAAGATTTCTGGCATGAAAGCAGACAGGGTACCCAAACCCTCTACCAGACACAAGAGACGAAATGAAGCAGATATAGATAATAATACTGGAACCTTGAGATTACAAAAGAAAGGCTAGAAGTGTGGAGCAAATACTGATAGAAGAAGCTGAAGAAAAACAGTGAACAAGGAGAGAGATGGAATGGCGAGTTTCTGAGGGCCTGACATCATGTGGCAATATTGAAATTTTGCATCATTCTGATCAGGGCAACAATTGGCACCTCTTGCCCAGGACCCCACAAGTGCCCACACTGGTGACTACCAACCCAGAAGTGGGTGCATCACACCCCCACCCCAAAGCCATCCCTGCTCCACCTGAGGTGGGAGGTATGTCCTTGTGGTTCAGGTGTTGGTTGTACAGCACTCCAGAATTTGTAGGCATACACTGTCTACCTCCTCAGGCAAGCAGAATGCGCAGTGTCAGGCAACGCCCTCTCTTGGGTAGATATTCCTTTGGGGACCAGGCACTGTGATATCAAACGCCCTCTGGGGTGGCAGGAACCCATTAGAGGACCAGGTGCCTTGGCCCTAGTTTCTTCCTAAGCCAGGAGGAACTTCTGGTGACCTGTTCTGTCCCCTAGTCACCTTCCAAGCTAAAAGGAAATGCCCAGGATGGGGTACCCCACCCCCTAGTGACCTCATTTGCTGGCAAAGCATGCAAATCCAATGGGTGCCCTGACCCCCACCACCTTCTCAGTTGGCAGGAGCCTGCCACTCCCTCAATTGTTTCATTTTCTTTTTCTTTTACTTTTCTTTCCCTTGTTTTTGTGTTTCTGGATTCCATATTTCTTTTCTATTTTTGTTTTTACCCTTTTTTTTTCCTTTTTTTAAACTTTTTATTGTGAGGTTTCCATGGGAGAACAACAGTTTTACATTCATCCTATCATATTTCATTTCATTGTAATGATTGCAATCCCCTCCATGCATCATCAAACAACCAAAGGGTAGACCCCACAGGCCCACCCCACAGCCATCAGCACACAGGCCCTCTCCCTCCCTGAGATCATCACTGTCTCCACATCGTCATCACTGTCTCCATCCCTGGTGTCACTGCTTCTCTGGGTAGGGTCCCACTCTCCACTCTTCTCACTTGATGGTCCCAGGGACCTCTGCTCCTGGACTGCAAAATCAACCACTCCCCTCCTTTTGTCAAAAAACAACTACGTCTATATTTCCTCCCCTCACAGTCAGTCCTGATGACAATTATTCACTATTGTACCACAAGAGTCTTATCCCCATTTCCTTTCGCCAGCCCGATGCCAACAGATTGGAAATCATTCAGTGGAGATGGAAACTTCCCTCGCCCTTACTGGAACTAGGCTCCCTCTTGAAAGCTTGTAAGCCTGTCACTTCTTGCCTTTATAGCCCCCCCATTTTGGGTAGCCAATGTCTAAGTTGCCCATCCCTGTCAACCCTGTGTACTGAGGGGGTGGGAGTGATCCTCTCTATAAAGATTTGTTCCCTTTTCTGAGCTACTACATCCATAAGTATAGGTAAAGTTCATCAAATTGTAGCAGGTTACTCTTCCCTCTCCCCCTTCTTTCTTCTTCTAGTCAAGTTCTGATCATCCAGCCATCGAAGCCAGGTCAAGTGGGTACTATCTGCAAGTATGGGTGTTCTTGTGATCTCCCCTCACTTCATATAAGCTGCATGCTTCACTCTCCTCTCTAGTCCTCTGTGGCCATGTCACTGCCGCTGGGCCCAGGATTCCCCAGGTCATGCCATACTGCTGGCCATCCAGGTCTCCACACGGGTTCACAGGGATCTATTGAATGTGGTTGGACTTAGTTCACAACTTCATTGCTGTTTTTTTCCCCTCTTCCTGTTATCAGTGACCAGCGTGGTCACCAGCCAGACCACATGCTTGCTCATGTATTCCCCTTGAGTCTTAGTCTTGGAAGTGAATTTGCTCTGAGGGGTCCTGACCACTTGCCTTGATGGCTCCCAGGCCAACAGCTTACTTGTTCTTGTAGTGATCAGTCAGACTGCCGTTGTTGTTTCTGATTTTTCCTGCCAGTCTTTCTTTCACGAAGTATCTTCTGTTCTTCTAGCCACTCTAGGCTGGTCTACTCATCCTTTCCAGTAGAAATTTCCTATCTCAGACGTTTCAGGATGGGGTTCTGGATTCCAACTCTGGTCTTGTGCAATGTAAAGGCTCCACAGGAAGCCTCTTTCACTGGACAACTTCCAGCCTCCTTTAAGGTGTTACAATCAGCTATAGGCTGAAGATGGACTTACAAGCTTTCTGTAGTGATGATTCTGGCTATTCCTTTCTTCCCCCCTCAAGTGTCTATTTTACAATGGTTGTTATTGCTTTGTGCCGTGGAGTCAGTTCTGACTTATAGAGAACTTGTACAGGGTTTCTAAGGCTGGAAATCTTTACGGGGGCAGAAAGCCTCATCTTTCTCCCATGGAAGAGCTGGTAGTTTTGAACTGCTGACCTTGCAGCTCACAGCCCAATTCATAGCCACTACGCTACCAGAGCTCACTCATAGCCACTACGCTACCAGTGCTATGACTCAGTTTACAATGGTAGGAAAGAGAAACCAAGATTCAAAAGACAGCCAAGCATCTCAACATTATTCCGCTCTTTTACCCCTTCACACCATGCCTCAACCCCTGTGTCCCGAAGCCCTGTTGTTCCAAGGTTGTGCATACATCATCATTTAGCTCTATCCCACTTAGCCCATGTGAACCTGCCTAACTGTTCTCCCATCAGCCTTGTTCTTCCATTCCCCTCCCCTTTCTTGTGTATTGTTCTCCCTTAGTCCCCCATTACCCAAGCTATCCTGTGTCTATTCCGTACCCTGTGCTCTATCTTCCCCTCCAACCCTCCTCTTCTCTCATCACACACATCCTGGTCATCAGCAAATATATGTATAATTTTTCCCCTTTTAGGGTGGGTTCTTTTCCTTATTCTTTTACAATAATGGTCCCATGTATTATTTCTCCTTTTGTGACTGACTAATTTCACTCAGCATAATGTCCTCAATATTCATCCATGTTGTATGGTGACTTGCAGTTTCCTTGCTGTTCTAAGGTAGCATAATATTCCATTTGTGTATATACCACAGTTTGTTTATCCATTCTTCAATTGATGAGCACTTAGGCTGTCTCCATCTTTTTGCTATTATAAATAGTGCTGCTATGAACATTTTTGTGCATATATCTACTAGTGCTATGGCTCATATTTCTTGTGGGTAAAAACCAAGTAGATGGATTGTTGGATCATAAGGTATTTCTATTTCCATCCTTCTGAGGAAGCACCATATTGCCTTCCAGAGAGGTTGGACCATTTTGCAATCCCATCAACAATGTAGGAGGATCCCAGTCTCTCTGCATCCTTGCCAACATTTATTGTCCTCTACTTTTTTGATCTTTGCTGTTATTGCTGGTGTGAGATGATATCTCATTGTTGTTTTGATTTGCATCTCTCTAATGGCTAG
>NW_006408619.1:1412102-1425419 GCF_000296735.1 Chrysochloris asiatica | reverse complement strand
AGAAGACAAGAAAGAAGGAAAAGGTCAAAATGGATGTCAGAAGAGACACTGAAACTTGTTCTCCAGTGTAGAGATGCTAAAGTAAATGGAAGAAATGAGGAGATCCAAGAGCTGAACAGATAATTGCAAGTATCAGCTCAAGAAGATAAAGCCAAATATTACAACAAAATGTGCAAAGATCTGGAATCAGAAAACCAAAAAGGAAGAACATGCTCAGCATTTCTCACCCTGGGGGAACTGAAGAAAAAATTCAAGCCTTGACTTTTGTTATTGAAAGAATCTCTTGGAAAATTATTGAATGATTCAGAAAGCATCAAGAGAAGATGGAAGGGATATACAGAATAAATGTACCAAAAGGAAATGGTTAATGTTCAACCGTCTCAAGAGGTAGCGTATGATCAAGAGCCAATGCGACTGAAGGAGGAAGTCCAAGGTTTATTGAAGGAATTGGCAATGGTAGATTAAGTAAAGTATAAGACCAACATACAAAAATCATCTTTATTCCTTTACACTAATGAAGAGAGCTCTGTAAAGGAAATCAGGGAAACAATACCATTTACAATAGCCACCCAAAAGATGAAATACTTGGGAAGAAATCTAACCAGAGAAACAAAAGACCTATACAAAGAAAACTACAAAACTCTACTACAAGAAATGAAAGAGACATGCAGAAATAGAGGAATACACTATGCTCATGGTCAGGAAGACTTGACATTGTGAAAATGTAAGCACTGCCCCAAGCAATCTATAGATATAATACAATCCCAATTCAGATTTCAACATCATTCTTCAGAGAGACAGAGAAACTAATCACTAACTTTATATGGAAAGGAAAGAGACCTTGGATAAGCAAACCATCATATAAAAATAACAAAGTAGGAGGTCTCTCACTTCTGGATCTCAAAACCTACTAAACAGCCACGGTAGTCAGTGCAGCCTGGTACTGGTACAATGAAAGACACAGATCAGTTTAACAGAATTGAGAACCCAGAAGTAAATCCATCCACCTATGCCCAGTTGATCTTTGACAAAGGGTCAAATTAAATGGGGAAGAGATAGTCTCTTTAAAAATGGTGCTGGAAAAACTGGAAGTCCATTTGAAGAAAAATGAAATAAGACACATACTCACACCATACACAAAAGTGAACACAACATGGATTAAAGACCTAATTGTAAAACTTAGAGCTATAAAGATCATCAATGAAAAAATAGGGACAAACTTAGGAGCGCTGACACATGGTCAAATGTAACTGAAAACACACAAACAAAATAAATAAGTATTGTTGTTGTTAAGTGTCATTGAGTCAGTTCTGACTCATAGTGACTCTGTATAGTGGTTACTGAGGAGCAGCTGGTGAGCTTGCACCACCAACCTTGTGACTCAAACCTACCTTGCAGTTCAGCACATTAACCCACAATGCCACACCAGGACTCCCTAAAAAGTTGTTGCTGTTATTAAGTGCCATCGAGTCGATTCTGACCCATAGAGACCCTGTATAGGGTTTCCAAGGAGTGGCTGGTAAGCTTGAACCACCAACCTTGCAGTTCAAATGACTTTGTAGTCTGATACATTAGCCCACAGCGCCATACAAGGACTCCCCCTAAAAAGTTGTTGTTGTTGTTGTTGTTATGTGCCATGGAGTCGGTTCCGACTCATAGAGACCCTGTACAGGGTTTCCGAGGCTGTAAGTCTTTATGGGAGCAGAAAGCCTTATCTTTCTCCCGCGGAACAGCTGGTAGTTTTGAACTGCTGACCTTGCGGTTCACAGCCTGATTCGGAACCACTATGCTACCAGAGCTCCTTCCCCCTAAAAAGTAGGACCTCCTAAAAAGCAGACACTTATTTGCATCAAAGGATTTCATCAAAAGAGTAAAAAGAGACCGGGAAAAAATTTTTGGCAATGACAAAGCACTACTCTCTAAAATTTATAAAATGCTTCAACACCTCAACAAGAAGACAAATAATCCAATTGAAAAGTGGGCAGACTTCATCAGAGAAGGCATTCAGATGGCCAACAAACATATGATGAAATGCTCATAAACATTAGCATTGTTGTTGTTAAGTGCCATGTTGTTGTTGTTATGTGCTGTGGAGTCAGTTCCAACTCATAGTGACCTTGTACATGGTTTCCAAGGCTGTAAATCTTTACGGGAGCAGAAAGCTTCATCTTCTTCCACGGAACAGCTGGTAGTTTCGAACTGTTGTCCCTGAGGTTTGCAGCCCAATTTGTAACCACTACACTACCGGAGCTCCTTGTTAAGTGCCATAGAATTGACAAAACAATGATGAGATATCATCTTACTCCAGCATAGCAAAGTTAAAAAGAAACCCAGAAAACAACAAAAGCTAGCAAGGATATGGAGAGATTGGGCTTTTCCTACACTGCTGATGGGACTGCAAACTGGTGCAACCACTGTAGAAAATGGTATGGTGCTTTCTCAAAAATTTAGAAATTGCAATCCCCTGTGCCTCAGCAATCCCTCTACTTGGTAAATATCTTCAAGAAGTGAGTTGGGACATGAATATATACACCCACGTTCATTGCAGCACTATTTACAATAGTAAAAATTATGAAGACAGCCTAAATACCCATCAACTGAAGAATAACTGAACAAATTTTGGTATATACACTCAATGGAATATTGTTTAACACTGAAGAATAAAGATGAATCTGCAAAATACTTCACAACATGGATGTACCTGTAGACCATTATGCTGAATGAAATTGTTGTTGTTGTTGTTGTTAGGTGCCATTGAGTCAGTACCGACTCACAGCGACCCTATGCACAGACAAAACACTGCCCAGTCCTGGGCCAACCTCATAATTGTTGCCACACTTGAGTCCATTGATGCTGCCAGTTTGCCAATCCATCTCTCTGGGGGCCTTCCCCTCTTTCTTTGACCCTTCACCTTACCAAATATGATAACCTTCTCCAGCAACTGGTCACTCCTGACAATATGTCTGAAGTATGAGAGACAAAGTTTGGCCATCCAGGCTTTCAAGGAACACTCTGGATGTATTTCTTCCAACACAGATCTGTTTGTTCTTTTGGCAAGCAGCCTATGGTACTTTCAATATTCTCCTCCAACACCATAACTCAAATGCATCAATTCTTCTATGGTCCTTCTTATTCACTGTCCAGCTTTCATATGCTTATGAGGTTATTGAAAATACCATGGCTTGAATCAGGTGCACCTTAGTCCTCAAGCTGACATCTTTGATCTTCAGTGTGAAATTAGTCAATCACAAAAGGACAAATATTGTATGAGACCACAGTTGTAAAATGTTTAGAAAAGATATTTTCTTGATACAAGAAGCATTCTATAATAGTTATCAGGGAATTGGATGGTAGAGGGAGAGGGGAAAGGGAAAACAAAGAGACCAGGCTTACTGGTTGAATAGAGACTGGTGGAACCCCAAGACTATAACCCTTGGTCACCCTTCAGATTTGGAATTGAATTTACCCCCATGGCTCAATTTTCAGCCACGAAATAGATAGCTCTATAAGGTGAACAACAACTCTAGTAAGGTACACACATCAAAGAATTGTCAGCAACTTGAGATCAAAAGGACAGCATCTATCCAAGGACAAAGTTAGAGTAAGGAGGTATGGAAGCAAGAAACACAGGGAAGGAAAGGTGTAAATGATGTTATTTGAGGGGATTACAATCAATGAAATGAAACAAAGTGGTATGATTTATTGAATATAACATTGGTTATCTGCTCTCTAAACCTTCACCCAATTCACAATAAAATGTTAAAAATACATATAAATGAATTTTTAAAAAGACCAAGGTGATTGGTAGGGTAGTGACTGGTGGAACTCCCTAGACTATGACCTTTGTTGCCCTTCAGGCCTGGAACTGAGCTCACCCTCTTGCCAATTTTCAGACACATAGTTCTCAAAGTTGAACAATACCAGTAGGAAAGTTTCCCTAGAATAATCTACCATTTGAGATAAAAAGGCAGCATTTGCCCAAAGACAAAATTCAAAGTCAGGAAGGGATAGGAAAAAAGTAGGAATGGAAATGGGAAACAGAGAGGAAGTGGGATGAGTGAGAATACATTATGGAGGTTGCATTCAGTAAGTAACATTAAACAAAATGTGTATGAATTGTTGAACTGAAAACTTACTTGCTCTATAAATCCTTATCCAACACAATAAAAAGTTAAAAGAAAAATTGACAAGCTATGAAAGTTCGATGGTGAAATTCTCATCCAGGAGTCTTAGTCCTTTTCAAGATAAAACCTAAATTAACTGGAAAATGGAGAAAGGTCAGTCTCTTGTAAATTTGTTCTTATTCTTTTAAAGAGAAACTATCTGTCCTCCAACAACTAATATATCTTCATGCACATAAATCTATAAATTGTTATAGTATTACAGTCTTCCCAGGGTATACAAACAGGGAGATACAAAGAGCTGCCATGATGTTTAGATGTTGCCTCTATTCCTGAAACTTATCAACACAGCATGGCTATTTTCCACCCTGTGAGATAACTCTACTGTCATATGTTTCACGAAGTCTGCTCTGCTTACTAAACTGGAAGCAGCTGTCTCCTCTAAAAGTACATGTTTGTAAGAATTCATCAATGACTTTACCTGATAATTCAACTTGACCAATTAAACCATTTAGGAATATGGTGCATATTGTACTCATAAAACCTATTATCTCACTCCTGGGAATGACTCATTCTGATCTGGGGTTTATCTTTTCTTCTGTATTTCTTCTAGTTTTACAAAATAGGAATTTTGCTTCTTGCATTGCAGTCAACTCTTTTTGTGTTTTGTTTTTAAATTAACTATACAGATACAGGGTCACTATTTGTCGGAACCAACCCAATGGCACTTAACAACCACCACAACAACATACAGGTACTAAATTCACTGAACTTTACTTTATATCAAACTTTGCTTTCCATCATGTTGTAACTCTGAGTATCATACCCAATCTCATCATTTCACTTTTCAGTCTTACAGGAAATTGAAAGAAGAAAAAACAATTTCATCACCTCTTTGCCTGAACTGAAAAGATCAGAATGAGAAGAAATATAGAGAAGCAATTTTACTTGAGATTCCACTTTGAAAAATCTGAAAAACAGGAGGCATAGATAACTATTCTTATCACTACATAAGGTACAAGAAAGGTGTTTTGTATTTTAATTCTACAAGAACTTGTTAAGCAGCCTCTCAGCTACATGCCATGGTAGGAGTTGTGGTTGTGTGCTGGAACTCTTAAAACTTTTCATTGTGCTGGCTTGACCATATAGGAAAAGCTGATTCTTAACATTTCAGGAGACATTTTTTAAATTGGTTGTGTTAGACTACTGGTAGCTTGAAATTGGTCTTGGTTGGATGTTTATATCTCAGAAACTGGAAAGCCCTGAAAATTGGGACAATTTGTTTTTAGGGAGTCAGTTTATCAGCACATCCCTGGTAATGTAGTAATAAGCAAGATGCATTCTGAGTCTACAGGAGCTTACTTCCTGGTTAGACAATAACACAAGTAGAACACTGGTCATAATACAAGACAACAAGGATTGGGCTATCCATATGTTACATTATGATGCACAAGGCTCAAACCCAGAATTGCACTGAAAGAAATATGGTTGCAAAAGTATTCTCATTGTGTGCTCCATAATAACATAATAACTCCTAGTGTGGTACTGTAGGATCAATCCTGGACTTTGAGCCACAAGGTCGGCAGTTCAAACCCAGAAGACTCTCCTCAGAAACCCTATATGGAGTTGCAATGACGTGGAACCAACTCAATGTCATATAACAACAACAACAACATAATACAGATCCAAGGATATTCTGAAACATTTCCTAGTGTGGAGAGCTATTTTCTCTGACAATATGTCTGACTACTGTAGTTAGGTACCATTGGGTTGATTCTACCATAGATCCTATGTACAATAGAACAAAACATTGTCTGGTTCTGCACCATCCTCACAATCGTTGCCATAGTTGAATCTGCAGTTGAGTTCACTGTTCAGTCCACAGTTGAGTCCATAGTTGAGTCCATAGTTGAGCCCACTGTTCAGTCCACTGTTCAGTCCACTGTTGAGTCCACTGTTGAGTCCACTGTTGAGTCCATAGTTGAGTCCATTGTTGAGTCCATAATTAAGTCCACAGTTGAGTCCACAGTTAGTTGAGTCCACAGTTGAGTCCACAGTTGAGTCCACAGATGAGTCCACAGTTGAGTCCACAGATGAGTCCACTGTACAGTCCACAGTTGAGTCCACAGTTGAGTCCACTGTTGAGTCCATTGTTGAGTTCATAGTTGAGTACATAGTTGAGTCCATTGTTGAGTCCACAGCTGAGTCCACAGTTGAGTTCACAGATGAGTCCACTGTACAGTCCACAGTTGAGTCCACAGATGAGTCCACTGTACAGTCCACAGTTGAGTCCACAGATGAGTCCACTGTTGAATCCATTGTTGCAGTTACTGTGTCTGTCCATCTTCTTGAGGGTCTTCCTCTTTTTTGCTCATCCTTTACTTTACAAAGCATAATATCCTTTTTCAGGGACTAGTCCCTCCTGACATCACATCCAAAACACCTAAAACAAAAAATCTTCCCCTCCTCCCTTCTAAAGAGAATTCTGACTGTAATTTTTCCAAGTCATATCTGTTCATTTTTTTTCTGGAAGTCCCTGGTATAGTCAGCATTCTTCAGCAAATCACAATCCAAAGGAATCAATTCTTCTTAGGTTTTCCTTATTCATTACCCAGCTTTTGCATGTAGATGAGGCTTTTGAAAATACCATGACTTGGATCAGGAGCACTTTAGTCCTCAAAGTCACATTTTTGCTTTTTAATACTTTAAAATGGTCTTTTGCAACAGAGTTGCCCAATGCAATATGTTGTTTAAGTTATTGACTGCTGCTTCCATGAGTATTTGTTGTGGATCCAAGTAAAATGAAATCCTTGACAACTTCCATCTTTTCTCTGTGTATCATGATGTTGCTTATTAGTCTAGCTGTGAAGAGGTGTGTTGTTTTTACTGAGTTTTAATCTATATAGAAGGCTGTAAGGTTTTGTTGTTATTGTTTTCATCTTCATCAGTAAGTACTTCAAGTCCTCTTCACTTTCAGGAAGTAAAGTTGTATCATCTGCATATCTCAAGTTGTTAATTAGTCTTACTGCAATCCTGCATTCTTCTCAATATAGTCTAACTTCTCAAATTATTTGCTCAGTATACAAATTGAATAATTATGGTGAAAGAATACAACCTTGAAGTACATCTTTCCTGATCTCAAACCAGACAGTCTCCTCTTGACCTATTAGAACAACAGCTTCTTGGTCTAGGTACAAGTTTTGCATGAGTACAACTGAGGGTTCTGGGATTTCCATTTTGTGCAATGTTATCCATAATTTATTCTCATTCACACAGTTGAATACCTTTGCATAGTCAATGAAACACAGGAAAAGATATTTCTGGGATTCCCTGCTTTCAGACAAGGTTCATCTGCTTTCAACAACAATATCCTTCAGTCCTTGCCCTTTTCTGAATCTAGACATTAACCCATGGATTCAGTTATCGCTATTAACAAGCATACAAACTAAACTCAGTCTTCTTCTTGGATTTGCAACCTATTGAAAAACTGAAGTTTAAATGTCCCAGTGGCCAGATGCAGAGAGCTGTGACTGTAGAGAGCTGATGCCAAGATTGTGGAACAAAATTTCATTAAGAACCCAGCTCTCCTTTGAGATTTGTACTGGACTTTTAAAAATACTGCTTGCTATCCTTTTATGGATATATGTGTTAAAGATCTATACCCTGATAACTTTTATTTGATAATGCAAATTTTTGAAGTCATTCCCCTAGATTAACACAGGGCTTCAGACTGGTTCAAAAGGCTCAGTCATGGCTGACAAAATTAAGGCAGTGTACTTGGCACACAGCAACCAGATCTTTTGTTCATCGTATTTTGATCTCAGTAGGAAACAGGTGGTGGTGACCTGCTCCAGGTTGGTGACTGACCACTCAGTGGCACACATTCCAAGAAGTTTGGTTGGGAGCCATCTTTGGGGAACCTCTGCCTGTTACCTACTCTGATCAAAATTCACTGTACAAGAGATTCTGAAATATGAATGCAAACATTGCCCTGTGTCCCTTGGCCATGGCTGAGAGTGTCAAACTGTTTTGAAACTCTGGTTTAATACTTATTGCTTTTGAAGCAGTCTTATTTTATCCTTATTACTTGGTAAGATTCTTTTATGCAATTAGATGAAGGAGTTTGCTTGATTGTACTTGTCATCTTTATGACTTTTGCTTTATTATCTTACTTTCACTTTATTTTCTTTCATTATGAAGCTCTTTTAAAACTTTATCTTGCTACTTTTACTAATTCATTAATTTTTTTTATTAGAATGCTCAAATTAGATGATCTAAATCTATAGCCAAAGTCAGTAATTTAACTACTTTTCGGGTCTGTCACCATTCCTCCTGTCCTGGACATGAAAAATCAGATACATTTGCCTTTCCTGGGCCTAATATAGCTCTCTATTCAATGTTACTATTAATTTCAACATCACCTTTACATGGGTCATTCACATTCCATTAAAACGTCTCCCTGGATAGTTAGCCCAGTCTCAGGTTGTTGTTGTTAAGTGCCCTCAAATCAGTCCTGACTTATAGTGACCATTTATAGGGTTTCCGAGGAGCTACTGATAAGTTTGAACCACTGACTTTGCAGTTCAAACTGACCTCATGGTCGAGTGCTTATCCTACAGTACCACAGCAGGTCTCCGGGTATTTTGCCTTAAGTCCCATAATACCCATAATACCTTCCCAGTCTATGAAACATATGAGGGCTTATTTTTTAAGCTGCATAGGTGTTCATGTGTGTTCAATTAACTCCAACACAGCCTTAGCTACTTTGGAATTTTATAATGTAAGGCAAATACGGATGAAGATCAAAGCCCACAGCCTTCAGTATGGATTACACCTCAATGTAAAGAAAACAAAAATCCTCACAACTGGACCAATAAATGTTGCTGTTGTTGTTAAGTGCCGTCGAGTCGGTTCCGACCCATAGCGACCCTGTACAGGGTTTCCGAGGGTGTAAATCTTTACGGGAGTAGAAAGCCTCATCTTTCTCCTGCGGAGCATCTGGCAGTTTCGAACTGTTGACCTTAAGGTTCGCAGCCCGATTCGTAACCACTAGCTAAATAACATCATGATAAATGGAGAAAAGATTGAAGTTGTCAAAGACTTCATTTTACTTAGATCCATTATCAACATTCATGGAAGCAGTAGTCAAGGAATCAAACCACATTGTGGTAGACAAATTTGCTGCACAAGACCTCTTTAAAGTGTTGAAGAGCAAAGACATCAGTTTAAGAACTAAGGTGTGCCTGACCCAAACCATGGTATTTTCAAGTGCTTCATATGCATGTGAAATCTTCACAATGAATAAGGAAGACTATAGAAGAATTGATTCATTTTAGTTTTGTTGATGGAGAGGAATTGCCAGAAGAACAAAAAAATCTGTGTTGAAAGAAGTACAACCAGAATGCTTCTTAGAAGCCAAGAGAGCCAGACTTCATCTCTCACATTTTGAACATGGTATTAGGAGGGATCAGTCCTTGGAGAAGGACATCATGCTAGATAAAGTGAGCATCAGCAAAACAGAGGAAAACCCCCAATGAGATGGATTTCCACAGTGACAGCAGCAATGGGTTTTAGCATAGCAGGAATGAGGATGTCACAGGATTGGGCGGTGTTTTGTTCTGGTGTACATCGGGTCACTATGGGTTGGAACTGACTTGATGGTACCTAACAACAACAAGCAAAGGAATTACCTGACTTCCTTAAGAACATGCCATCATCCTATTTGTAATAGACTCTGGAACCCCTTAAAGATTGGGTGATTGTCTATTTGTAACAATTCTTTGAACTTTGAATTAAGCAAGAAATTAAAACATTTCCTTCCCACGTAATTATACTTGAAATAGCATGATTTATGCTCCTTCTGAGTATGTATTTTTATGTGGAAGATTAGATTACCCAACTAAAAAAACCCTATACCAAGTTAATAAACCTTAAGCTTGGGCATTGTCCCAACTACATGGATGAAACATGATGGGGCAATATATCTTAAGTCTGCTGGTAGGCCCTTCAAGTTTCTATCCCAATGATAAAAGTGACTACTGAGACAATAACCTAAAACTCTTAAAAAGATATAAAAGAGACTATAAACAAAGAGCCCAGAGTACAGATCTTTTAGCAAAAATCTCTGGCTGGAGTTAGTCATTCCCGAGAGTTCTAACACCTACTTATGGTGCAACTGACTTACAAAAAATCTGCCCACAATATGTCTGCCACAGTGATTAAACTTTTACAGGCTATTGCAGATGGAATGGATGCCCAAGAAAGATCTTTACAGTCCCTTGCCAAAGTAATTCTGAACAGAATTGTTATAGATTTCTTTTGGCTCAACAAAGAGAAGTATATGCTGTTGCTAACACTTCAAGTTGGACTTGGTTTAATACTCTTGGAAAAAATGAGCTAGGTACAAATAAAATTCATGAGCAAACTGATTGGCTTTTCTCCATCATCCCTCCATCTGATCCCCTCCATCTAGATACCTTTAGATAGTTAACAAATGGAAGAGGATTCTGCGTTCATTCTATTATACAAACAAGTTTAATCATACTCCATATTGTAATTATCCATATTATTAAATGTTGTACAGGATGTACCTGAATCTAATCATATTTATAGAGCTAATGTTTTGTTTTGTTTTGTTTTTACAAGAAAGACAAGTAGTCATTGTTTGGTGCCATTGAGTCAGTTCCAACTCATAGTGATTCTATGTTCAACAGAATAAAGCATCCTTACAATTGTTGCTGAGTTTGAACCCATTCTTTCAGTCACTGTGTCAGTCCATATCACTGAGGGTCTTTCTTTTTTCATTGACCCTCAATGATACTAATTGACACAGTGGTTGCAACATTGTAGTTTTTGTTTTTTGTTTATATATATACTTTACCAAGCATGATGTCCTTCTTCAGGACTGATCCTTCCTGATAACATGTCCAACATTTATGAGCCAAACTTTTGCCATTCTTGCTTCTAAGGAACATATTGGTTGTACTTCTTCCAAGATAGATTTGTCAGTTCTACCGGCAGTCCATGGTATATTCAATATTCCTCATCAATACGGTGATTTAAAGGCATCAGTTCTTACTCAGTCATCCTTATTCATTGTCCAGCTTCCACAGGCATTT
This sequence comes from Chrysochloris asiatica, assembly GCF_000296735.1. Lineage (NCBI taxonomy): Eukaryota > Metazoa > Chordata > Mammalia > Afrosoricida > Chrysochloridae > Chrysochloris > Chrysochloris asiatica. The sequence continues at coordinate 1,414,180 of NW_006408619.1, read as the reverse complement.
GAGGCAATTGAAAATACCATGGCTTCAATCAGGTGTACCTTACTCCTCAAAGTGACACCTTTGCTTTATAACACTTTAAAGAGGTCTTTTGCAGATTTTTCCAAAGCACTGTATTGTTTGATTTCTTGACTGTTGCTTCCATTAGCATTGATTGTATATTCAAATAAAATTAAAATCTTTGACAACTCCAATCTTTTCTCCTTTATCATGATGTTATTGATCAGTCCACTTGCATCTTTTGTTGTCTTGATGCAATTCATAATGAATGTTTTAGTCTTCAATCTTTGTCAGTAAGTGTTTCAAATCCTCTTCACTTTCATCAAGCAAATTTGTGTCATCTGCATATTTCAGGTTGTTAATTGGTCTTCCTGCAATCTCCAGGCCATGCTCTTCTTTATACAGTTCATCTTCTCAGATTATTTGCTAAGCATATAGATTAAGTAAAGTGAAAGGATACAACTCTGGTGCATACTGATTTTAAAACATGCTGTAGGATAAGCACTGGGCAGCTAACCAAAAGGTCAGAGGTTCAAACTCATCAGCTGCTCTTTGATAACGCTATACAGGATGGATATGAGTGGGAACCAACTCCATGGCTCTTAACAACAACAACAAGTACTCTCTTGGACTGTTTGAATGACTTTTTTTTTGGATCTTGATCTACAGACAGGTTCCCATGAGAATAATTAAGTACGATGTGGGAGAAAGCTCTTATTTTTAGGTGACATATGCTGAAATATTTAAGGGTGAAATATCATACTGTGTCTTAGGCTGGGTTCTCTAGAGAAGATAAATCATGAAATATATATATTGTTATTGGCTTTGTTACATGTCGTAGAGTCGGTTTTGACTCATAAGTACTTTATGCCCAACAGAATGAAACACTGCCCAATACTGTACCATACTCACAATATTTGCTAAGCTTGAGCCCACTGCTGCTGCCCCTATGCCAATCTAACTCACTGAGAGTCTTCCTCTTTTTCTCTGAGCCTACATTTTACCAAGCATAATGTCCTTCTCAGGGTCCTAGTCTCTCCTGATAATGTGTTCAAAGTATGAAAGATGAGGTCACACAATCCTGGCTTCTAAGGAGCATCTGACTGCACTTCTTCCAACACATATTTGTTTGTTCTTCTAGAAGTCCATGGTATTTTAACACCCTTATCCAACACAATAATTCAAATGCATCAATTTTTCTAGTCTTCCCTATTCACTGTCCAAGGTTCACATGTATATGAAGCACTCAAGAAATCAAACAACATATTGCATTAGGCAAATCTGCTTCACAAGACCTCTTTAAAGTGTAGAGCAAAGATGTCAGTTTGAGGATTAAGGTGCACCTTACCCAAGTCATGGCATTTTCAATAAGAGTGAATAAGGAAGACCTTAGAAGAATCGATGCATTTGAGTGATGGTGTTGGAGGAGAATATTAAAAGTACAGTGGACTGTCAAAAGAACAAACCAATCTCTGTTGGAAGAAGTACAGCAAAAATGCTCCTTGGAAGCCAAGATGGCCAGATTTCATCTCTCATTCTTCAAATAAAATGATATTATCAGGATATTTTCATGGTAAAAATTAAGGAATGTAAAGAATGAGGACGAAATAAGGATGATTTAAATAAATAGTGATTTAAGATGAACGATAAATGAATTTATCAGATATAATCCCACATTAACGGAACTGCTAAAGAATTATCTTCAGGAAGATACAAAAATTAATGGAGAGAATAAGAAATAATTATTGCTCATAATACTCAGACAAATCTAGATAAACTTTGACTGGGTGAAAGAATAATAATAATTTCCAATCTGTAAAGTTCAAAATGCTAACAAGATGAAGCTAAAAATCTGGGCAATAACTCTTCTGTTGTGAATTGAAGTTAATACTCATGAATTCTAAGGTTCTTATAAATTTAGAATGAGGATAAATATGCACATTTATTTTGACTTAATTATGGACTTAATTTTTTTAAGTGTAACCTCTCACAGAATAAAATTTAAAAACTTCCAAATTTCTTGTTGTTATTAAGTTCTGTTGAGTCAATTTTGTCTGATATTAACTGTACAGGGTTTCTGA
>NW_006408619.1:1409083-1410962 GCF_000296735.1 Chrysochloris asiatica | reverse complement strand
CAATCCAAACCCACCAGCTGCTCCTTAGAAGCACTATATAGGGTTGCTATGAGTTAGAACAGACTTGATGTCACTTAACAACCACAACAGAGGTTCAGGAACACAGTCCTAGCAATCTGCTTCTTGAAAACCCTATGGAATAGTTCAACTGTACACACAAGGACGTGGGGTTGCCATGTTCATGAGTGTTAGAGTCAACATGGTGGCAACTAACAACAATAGCTCCTTTACTGAAATGACTATTGAAATAATTTGCCTGTTGTTTAATTGGGTTGTTTTCCTATTATTGGATTTTGAGAGTTCTGTATATATTTTAGATAAAACTCTTTTATCAGATAGTGTAGGCTGAGGAAAAGTATAAGCAAAACCTTGTCAAAAAACGTATAAAGCTTTTGCAGCACAATCTTTTGGTTTGACTGAGAGAGAGAGAAAAGGTTACCAAAACTGGATTGAGGTCACATCATGGATGGCATGTTAAGAAGTGACAGCTTCATTCTTCAGAACATTGTTGAGTAGCTAATTGACATGACTAGAGCTCTCCGTGAAGATGTAAATGATTTCTCTAGAGTCCTTACTATGGGCAAGACATTGCCTGTGGACAGTGATATAGAATGGAAGTGGGACTTAAAAAATATAAAAAAAGCAACAGACCTGATTCTGGTTCTGATGTTGTTAGTTACGACTGAGCCACCTCTGACAAGAGAACTAAGCGTTGCCTGCTTCTGCACCACTTGATGGTGATGTGCTTGAATCCACTGTTGAATCAATGTGTCAATCCATCTTACTGATATTTTCTCTCACTGACCCTCTGCTTCCACCAACCATGATGTCCTTCTCCAGTGTTCAGCCCTTCCTGATGATATGTCCCAAATAAGGGAACCAAAGTCCCGAACAATAATCAGTAATCCTTAGGTTTTCATTGGTTACTTTTCAGAAACAGAAAATCAAGCCTTTCTTCTAGGTCTGTTTGAAGATGCAAAGTACACTGAAATCTGTCTGCCATGTATGACCCTGTGGGCAGTTGAAATACCAATGGCAGAGCTTCCAGTATCCAGAATGTGTTCCATTAGGTTCTCAATGACTGCTTTTTCAGAAGAAGATTCCCAAACAGTTTAACAACCTGACAGGTGGATGGGATCCCTGCTCTACTGGTAGTGATCCAGATGTAATTAGAGAACACAATAAAGGAGGCCTGTCTCCTTTTTTAAAGACATGGGACAATTTTATGGTTTCCCTTGTTAATGAGAGAAATTGATAGTAGAAATCTTGCTTTGATTTGGGGACTTTCTTATCCAATTAACCAAATATTTACTTTAGAGAAATTCATGACCAAAATCAATCCACCAGCAGTTTCTCTTTTACCCCAAATTACAAATTCCTTCTATCCTGTTTAAAATCGAGCTTGCTGAACTTGAATTTCAAAAGATATGGCTGGATAGTGGGTTAGAGACCACCTTGTGACCTGGTATCAGTTGATCTCAGAAAAAAAGAGGAAGGCAGGGTTCAATCAATCATGTTAAGATTAGCCAATGGGTCGATGCCTATAGTTTCCTTCCTTTTCTCTTTACATACTTCATTGTACCTAACTTCTTTGAGCCGTTTCCTTTTCCTGGAATCAAATGCAGAAACAATACTGCTTAGAATAAATTTTATGTGCAAATTTTGTTGAGTTTTGATTATTTTTAATACCCTGAAGCAGATTATTTTTAATACCCTGGTATTATTTGGTTTGAATCTGTGTGAATAACCACAAGTAGTATTCAAATTAAGGTACAAAGACAAATTCTGCCTGCACTGTGTGGCAATTGGGTGGTATCATAATTAAATTATGTCCCCTCAAACTATGTGCCAATTTGGCTGGACCATGATTCTCAGTGTT
>NW_006408619.1:1387284-1408843 GCF_000296735.1 Chrysochloris asiatica | reverse complement strand
ATGAAGACAGACTATGAAGGAGAGGAAAACTACTTGTGAATGTTTAGCCACTGAAAACCTTAATAGTGCCAGAATATTATCAGATATAGTGCTAGAAGATGAGCTTCTCAGGATGGAAGCCACTCAAAATGTGACTGGAGAAGAGCTTCCTCCTGAAAGTAGAGTTGACCGTGATGGCACAGTGCAGTAAAGCTTTTGGGACCTTCATTTGCTGATGGGGCACAACTCAAAATGCAGAGAAACCGCTGCAAGCATCCATTAATTATAAAAACATGGAATATAAGAAGCATGAATTCAGGAAATTTGAACGTGTCAAAAATAAATTGTAAAGCATAAAGATTGATATCCTAGGCATTAGTGCCACTGTAGGATAAGCACTGGACTGTAAGGTCAGTTTGAACAGGGTCAGCAGTTCAAACTCACCAGTCGATCCTTGGAAACCCTATATAGGGTTGCTATGAGTCAGAACCAACTGCATGGCACTTAAAAACAAGAACAGTGATCTGAAATGGACTGGTATTGACCATTTTGAGACTAACAAGCATATGCTTTACTATGCTAGGAATGACAAGTTCAAGAGGAAGGGCATTGCATTCATTATTAAAAAGAACATTTTAAGGTCTATCTTGAAATACAATGCTGTCTGTGACAGGCATGTAACAACAATTAGAAGAACCAACGTCTTCAGTCTGAAATTGATCAAACATACAATCATGTTATATTGATAATTACTGGTGACTGGAATGCAAAGGTTGGGGGAAAAAGGAAGGATCAGGAGTTGGAAAATATGGCTTTAGTGATACGAATGATGTTGGAGATCCCCTGATAGAATTTTGCAAGACTGATGACTTATTCATTGCAAATACTGTTTTTAAACAGTAAAAAGGAAGTTTATGAACATGGACTTCATCAAATGGAATACACAAAAATCAAATGAACTGGTGGTTGGTTGGTGGTTATGTGCCATGGAGTCAGTTATGACTTACAGCAATGCTGGATAGGGTTTCAAACTGGTGACGTTGAGGTTAGCAGTCCGATTCATAACCACTACACTACCAGAGCTCCTTATCAAATGTGCTACAGCTGTGGAAAGAGATAGTAGAAAAGCTCCATATCATCATCCAAAACAGGCCAGGGGCAGGCTGTGGAAGAGATTATCAATTGCTCATATGCAAGCTCAGGCTGAAACTGAAGAAACTTCAAACAAGTCCACAAAAGCCAAAATGTGACCTTGAACATATTCCATCTGAATTTATAGACCATTTCAAGGACAGATTTTATGTATTAGACACTAATGACTGAAGACCAGAAGAGTTATGGGATGCCATCAAGAATATCATAGAGGAAGAAAACAAAACATCATTAAAAAGACAAGAAAGAAAGAAAGAAATAATAATGTCAGAAGAAACTGAAACTTGTTCTCTAAAATGAATGCAAGAAATGAGGAAGTAAACGAGTTGAATAGAAAAATTTAAAGGTCAGATTGAGAAGACAAAATCACAGTTTATAATGAAATGTGCAAAGACCAGAAGTTAGAAAACCAAAAGGACTGAACATGTTTAGCATTTTTTAAGCAGAAAGAGCTGAAGAAAATATTCAAGCCTTGACTTGCAATATTGAAGGATATTATGAGCAAAATATTGAATGATGCAGAAAGCATGGAAGAGGATGTGGCAGACCCCCCCTCCCCCAATGAGGATTACAGCCTTGGAAACCCTATGGGCAGTTCTACTCTATGCCATAGGGTCGTTGTGGGTGGGTGAGAATTCAATGATTGAAAATGTGTATGACACTTAGGACAGTAACTGGTAACATGGAGTTCTCAATTAGTATTAAGTTATTTTTTTAAAAAAGATTTTTAAAAAAAGATCTGACAATGAAATAACACCACCATTTTTAAAGCAGAGACTCACCTTAAACCCTCCTAACAAGGTACCATCATTATCTCAACCAATGTGGAGGATAAGTGCTGGACTACTAACTGTGAGTTTGGCAGTTCAAACCCAGCAGCCACTCCTTGGAAATCTTATACAGTGTCGCTATGAGTTAGAACTGATTCAACAGCACTTGTAATGGGTGGTACAAGTAATTAACAAGTTTGGATGGCTTGAGTCCATTCAGAAATACCTTGGAAAAAAGGTCTAGCAATCTACTTCCCCTAAAATCAGCCACTGGAACCCCATGGACTGTGATGTGGTTGCCATGAATCTGAATCCACTTGATGGCAACTCATTTTTTTTTTTTTTTGTAATGGAAACTTGTTTGGAAGTTATGTGATTGATTTTCCCAAGAATCTCACAGCTGCTAAATTGTGGGGCTATAAATACCAATGTCACCAAACCTTGGTTTTCTGTATCTCATGACCTCTAAGTAAAGTTACTTCAGGATTGCCGAAAAGCAAAGCACTTGAACTCCAGTTCCTTTGATTCTTATCTCCATAAAGTCAAGCCATTTTCTTACTGGTCTCTCACAGCAACTCTGTTGATGGTCATTTAATTTCCTCAAGGTCAAAAACAAGAGGGCTTACTGAGTAACCTCACTCCCAGTCTATAGCTGGGATCTTTACCCAGCACACGGGTGGCCAGGCTGCCTACTCATCAGTAAATACCAGGAGATAATTATTAGATTTAAGAGACATACCAGAAGTGGTTGATTGTACATTCCGGGTCTGGAGGTCCCTGGTACCATCAAGGGAGAAAAGTGAAGTGATGGACCCTATCCAGAGAATCAGTGATGCCAGAGATGGAGGCAGAGACGATGACGTGGAGAGATGGAGTGGCTGGGGACTTTACATTCAGGGAGGGAGAGGGGCTATGTGCTGACAGCCGGGGGTCAGGCTTGCAGGGTGTACCCTTTGGTTGCTTGATGATGTATGCAAGAGATTGTAATCAATGCAACGAAAGAAATAAGATTGGATGAATGTAAAGCTAACGTTCTCCCATGTAATCTATCACATCATTCACAATAAAAACTTAAAAAAAAAAAAAAAAAAAAAAAAAGAGAGAGAGAGAGAGAGAGACACATACCAGAAAGTTGTTTATTTGTGCTTTATTGACTACACAAAGGCTTTTGATTCTGTGGATAATGACAAGCTATGGACAACATTGTGAAGTATGCGTGTTCTGGAACACTTAATTGTGCTCACGAGGAACCTGTACACGGACCAAGAGGCAGTTGTTTGAACAGAACAAGGGAACACTGAATGGTTTAAAATCAGGAAAGGTGTGTGACAGAGCTGTGTATTTTCACCACACTTACTAAACATGTTTGATGAACAAATAATCGTGGAAGCTGGGTTATATGAAGAAGAACTTGGCGTCAAGATTGGAAGAAGACTCATTAACAAACTACGATATGCAGAGGATACAATCTTGCTTGCTGAAAGTGAAGAAGACTTAAAGAACTTACTGAAAAAACATTAAAGACTATAGTCTTCAGTATGGATTGTACCTCATTGTAAAGAAAACAAAAATCCTCACAACTGAACTAATAAGTAACATCATAATAAATGGAAAAAAGTTGCCAAAGACTTCATTTTGCTTGGATCCACAATCAACATTCACAGACGCAATAGTCAAGAAATCAAACTACATATTTTGCTAGGCAAATCTGCTGCACAAACCTCTTTAATGTATTCAAGAGCAAAGATGTCAGTTTGAGGACTAAAGTGCACCTGACCCAAGCTATGGTATTTTCAATGGCCTCATACGCATGTGAAAGTTGGACAATAAATAAGGAAGACCATAGGAGAATTGATGCCTTGGAATTATGGTGTTAGAGAAGAATATTGAAAGTATACTAGACTGCCAGAAGAACAAATGGGTCTGTGTTTGAAGAGATACAGCCATAATGCATCTTGGAGGCAAGGATGGTGAGATATTGTGTCTCATACTTTTGATATTATCAGGAGTGTCCAGTCCCTGGAGAAGAACATTATGCTTGGTCAAATAGGGGGTCAGCAACAAAGAGGAGATTCCCAACAAGATGGATTGACATGTGTCAGCAGCAAGCGGCTCAAGTGTAACACCAGTTGTATGGGGCAGTGTTTCATTGTGTTGTGCACAGGGTCAGTATGAGTCAGGACAGATTCATCAACACCTACCATCAATAGTGGCATCCTTGTGTGACAGCTCTGATCATACATGAAGGGTTTTTCCCTGAGGTTCAGCCTACATTACCTTTTATCTTGCAAGAGGTAAAAAGAGAGATAACTGAACAGAGAAAGAGAGACTTTACCACCACCAGGGTACCTGTGCTGACAACTTCCAAGATCCACGGAAAGACAGATGTCAAGACACACCGCGATCTCCAAGGGATGCGGTCCCATAGACGTTGAAAATAGACAAGGACCTTCCCCAGAAAAAGCCTTCCCTTCGAGCTGGTGCCCTGAATTCAAACTTCTCATCTCCTAAACTGATTGAGCATAAATTTCTCTTTGTTAAAGCTGTTCACTTTTGGCACTCCTGTTATAGCTGCGCTAGATAACTTAAGAAGGCACCATAACATTAGGAGAGAGACTATTACTGATTTTCAGGAAATACACACTTCTCTTCACAAGAATACCAACCAGATCTGTGTTCAGAAGTTTCATAGACTTTATTTTTAAACACTATACCACCGGATTTGCACAGCCACATGATGTGTGAACCAGAATGTAATGTCTACGAGAGGATGGATTTGCCTTCTCTTGGAAGTAGTAAGTCATCCCCTCTCCCTAACAAGCATACAGTTGTTGATGTTGAATGTGCCCGACAGAAATCTCTTCTGCACTCTTTCAGCTCGATCCTCAAATTGCCTATCTTGTGAAACCCCTCATTTATCAGTCTGGATAAATGCACCAGCCTGCCTCAGAGGTGGTGAGGTGATCTATTTATGTTTATCACTGAATATTGACTGAGCTCTTGATGACATGAAGCAAACGGGGTCTCTCTTCGTCTCCGCTTATCTATCATCCCCTAAGTGCCAACACATCCTATTGCAAAGGAAGAGACTGCTGAGACATATGCTAAAATTATATTGTATTTCATCTTACTTTGGAAGTAATGAGATCATTTAACATGAAATGTAATTTAGAAGTGCAATGGGGCTTTTTTCTTTTACCCTCCCTTGATAATAGTTTCAGACTCGGCATGCAGCTGATTGACACATCAGTAACAGGTATGGAATGAAATCTATTCCTTTCAGAAAATGAGTGTCCGCTGAGAGCTGGACCGAAACAGTAAGAATGCAGGTCTTTGAAGACTTAGGCCGTGTCTCTAGCTTATCTCCCAACAGGTTCCGGATATATTTCTTTGGGATCTACACAAAGCCAAGTCCACAGCAATGAGAAGCCTTCAAACACATGCATATTAAACTTCTCTGTTGTACTTGCTTGGAAATGAAATGCTAGGAAGCAGCTCAGCCCACCTTCCTATTCCTTCTCCTTCTCCTTGTCCCTAGAAAATGATATGATTTTGATTCCAGGATACAGAAATAGAACCACTGAATCTGATAAAAAAAAAATGCTTAATACATGAATCGTTTTAGGTGTGTTTATTACCCCCTCATGGATGTCTGGAGTCCTGGCATGGCAGTGCAGGTTAATGCATTGGACTGTAAGGTCGGTTTGAACTGCAAGGTTGGCAGTTCAAGCTCACCAGCCACTTCTCAGAAACCCTGTACAGGGTCTCTGTGTGTTAGAACTGACTCGAAGGCACTTAACAACAACAACAACAACAACATGGACTTCTGGTAGGCGCTGTAGGACCTGCACTGAGCTGCGAACTATGGGTCAGCAGTTCAAACCCACGAGCTGCTCTTCAGAAACCTTATCCAGGGTTGCTATGAGTCAGAACTGACTTGACAACACTTAACAACAATAGCATCACCCTCCACAGAAGTAATGAGGAATGGGCAGCATTGGGCAAGGCCTGAAACGTAATCTTCTGGAAAAATGTCATACTTCATATGAAGTCACATAGCATAAGTTGTAGGTTCACATACTTTAGAGGGAAGTGATGATGATTGTTTGATAAAGTATTAGCAAACTCCCTGCAAATAGAGCTTGAGATGCAAATGGTAAGTACGTTAAATAAAATAGAAGATGCCGGCACAACCAGTAGATTGCATTTTTGCTGACTTCATTATCATCGTTTGAGTGTTGAATGTATCGAAGTCTCAACATCAAGATTCATATATGTCAACACTTATCTCCAGCAGGAATTAGCTATGCAGCCTTGGGCAAGTTACTTCACTTCTCTGAACCTCATTTTTCTCATCTGTAAAAGGGAGCTAGTAGCATAGTGATTATGAATCAGGCTGCTAACCTCAGGGTCAGCTGTTTGAAACTACCAGCTCTTCTACGGGAGAAGGATGAGGCTCTCTGTTCCTGTAAAGATTTACAGCCTCAGAAACCCTATGCAGGATCGCTATGAGTTGGAACTGACTCCACAGCACATCACCACCATTCTTAGTGCATCATTTATAAGCTGTTTGCAGGCAGTACCTGGTGTTGTTAAGTGCCCTCTAGTCGATTCCACCTCATAGCCATCCTGTATGGGGTTTTCTGAGGCTGTATATCTTTACGGGAGCAGATCAAGTCTCATCTTTCTCCCTTGGAGTGGCTGGTGGGCTTGGACCACTAACCTTGTTTAAAATATGTATATATGTGTAAATTGGATTTTTAAGTGTGGTTCGCAAATCAACAGCATGCACATCACCTGAGATGATGCGGTAGAATGCAGAATCTTAAATCTCTCTCAAAACATACCTAATCAGAATCTCTACATTCATTTTGTGTGTTTGGGTTTAAGTATAAATAACGTGTCCAATAGAGCCCGGAATTACTAGGTGATGCAAACTGTTAAGGTGATTGGCTGATATCTGAAAGAGTATGGATTTAAATCCACCCAGATGCCACTAAGAAGACAAGTCCAGTGATCTATTTCAAATAACTCAGCCACTTAAGGCCTGTGAAGCACAGGTCTATGCTGATCCATGTGTGGCCACCATGAATTGGAATCCACTAGATAATAAATTGGTTTTTTGTTTTGTTTTGTTTGTAAGTGTGGTTCACAAATCAACAGCATCCACATCATCTGAGATGATGTGGTAGAATGCAGAATCTTGAATCTCTCTCAAAACCTACCTAATTAGAATCTGTACTTTAACAAGATTCAGGGGGTTTATTTTTCGCTTGGGATGCAGACTCAGAGTCAGTTGATATGGGGCAGACCTGTTATTCTGCATTTCTAACAAGCTCCAGGTATTGCTACTGTTAGTCTAAGCACCACAGTAAGTTCAGAGGAAACAGTCGCTGGAGAAGGATGTCATGCTGGGTGAGGTGGAGGGTCAGAGAAAAAGAGGAAGACCTCTAACGAGATGGATTAGCCAGGTGGCATCATTGATGGACTCAAGTGTGGCAGCGGTAGTGAGGTTGGCCCAGGATCGGACATTGTTTTGTTCTGCTGTGCATGGGGTCGCTGTGAGTTGGTTCCGACTTGATGGCACCTGACAACAACAACAAGGACCACACATTGAAGGTACTTAGCACAATGGTGATTCTCAAATTTGGTACATCAGCATTCACTGGAAGGCTTGTTGAAACCAGGACTTCAGACTGGTTCATTATGGTTCAAGCCCCTGCTGAGAATTTGGATTTCTACCCCAGATATACTGAATCATAATGCACAAACACATTTCAACAAGATCTTCAGATGATCCTCATATATACATAAGAATCATATGGAGAATCTTGGTTAAAATGTAGATTCAAGTTGAGTTTAACTGGGGTGGAAATGCAAATTATGAGCAGGAGCTTGAACCAGAATGAAGAGACTCAAAGTCCTGGTTAAAACACACATCTCTGGATCCCACCCCAGAGTTTCTGATTCACTGAGGCTCACAGTTTGCATTTCTAAGAAGTGCCTAGATGATACTGATGCTACTAGTTCAAGGTCCATACTTCAGGAGTTACTGTTCTACAGGCAGCCTTGGGAAACAATAAAAGAAAATGAACTCTGGCAAGTTAAGAGAAATTAGGATAATAAATTATTATAGCATGAATTTCAGTTAGAGATCATCTCTATGTTTAAAAATCTAGAAGGAAGTATACAATAGATCGTTTATGGAACTGGGAGTACTGGTAATATGGAGGTATAAAATTATTTTTCTATTTACCAAACTGGAAGTCAAACCATACCTTCCTTCCTAGATTGCTGTTCCAGACCTCCTAACCTTTCCTATATGTACAAGGAGATCACTGGCCTTTATCGATAATCAGGTTGATTCAGACTGAAAAGAGGAGGGAATTAAGAAGACTGAAGAGGCGAGAACTTAATATGTATGCATAAATGAGCAAATGGATGAAAATGTTGAAGACAGGCTATACTTAGAGATTTGGCAAGGTGAAATTTTTCATAGTATGTGTTAGGTTGGGCAGAAGCCACAGGTGTGAAAGATTTCACAAGCATGGAGGTTCAAAGAAGAGAGCTAACATCAGAGAGCAGTGCTGACCCTGAGGGTCAGGTGATTGGGGCTTTGTTGGGGTTTTAGGAGGGAAAGCAAATGAGCATTGTGGACAGGTGGAATGGGAAGCAGGTTTACAACAAAGTGATGGTGCCCTATGAAATTGGCAGGTGATTGAAGCTATTGTCTATCACAGGTTATTGGGAGGTGAATAAAAATAGTGTTTGTTCTTGGCCTCTGGGAGGTTGTGTGACAGGCTAGGGAGGGGCTTATCAAAGGGGCCAGCAGCTCTAAATTCCTGCTGAACAAGCTCAGCTAACAGACTTGGGTCTTACAGCAAAATAGGCTGGGATCTTTCAACATTACAGCTGAGTTCTGTCAGCACCCCACTGGTTTTTAAGTTGCTATTCTTAACAAAAGAACCCATAGCTGGGAAATTAGGGTGGTAGTCTCATTTCCTGATAACTGCTACCTACTGATTTAGGGCCAAAGATATTCCTACCTGTAGGTCCAAAGACGGCTCATTAAGAGGGAGGGACTGAAATGGAATAGTTCCAAAAGCTAAGGTTGTTGCAGGGTTTTGGTGACCTAAAGTGTTGTTTAAGATTTAAGTTTGATCCTGGATGGAAGACATAAAGAAACATCTTATATGAGGACCAGAGGTTAATATTAGGATAAGAGTAGGTAGCGGGTCAAGTGTTGGAGTTAACCGGAAGAACTAAGACCATATATGAGCTTTGAAGTCACATCAATCAAAACCACCTGATATTCATTTTTATAAAGTTGATTTTCTCTGCTAAGTATGTTTAGTAAATCAGCTTGGATTTTCCCTAACTGGTTAATGAAGAAGCAACGGTTCGCTCCTATTACGGCGCACGTGCCTCCATCACTGGCTGTGAAGAGGTCTAAAGCTCTCCCGTTTTCTATAACTACTCTGGCTAGGGAGTTGATTCGGTCCTGGAGGATATTGATTTGATTGGCAAATTTGTGGATAAATTTTATTTAATTCTATGGACAAGTGTCGTCTGCTAAATACAGAGTTAAGTAGGCCTATAAAGCGAGTGGATATTCTAGTTAAGATTTCTAAGGTTGTAAGAACAGTGATGGCTTCAATGGTGCTGTCTGTGGTGCTGAGAGAACAGGGGAAGGGAATATTGTCACTGATAAGGGTGAGATTGGGGAAGAGTTGCACTAAGGTGAGGTCCCAGTTCAATTGGCAGGTGAGCATCAATGAGCATCAGGGCTACAGAGTAAGGAAGCGTGGTTGTCAGGATGTCCTCACAGGACTGTGAGAATTTAGCTTGAGCATTTGTAACTACTTTGGCCCATGTGTGCTGGGTGCAAATGGTAAAGGTGTGATTGCAAGAGGCGGACTGATTGTTAAATTGACCCACAGAGCATCCAGATCACTGGGAGGCAGTTAGGCACAGGTGGTAAATATAGGCCCTTTTAAATTCGTTTGAGTGGTTTGGTGTAAATAGTTTAGAAATAACTTTTGTAAAGTAGGTTTAAGAAGGCCAGACTTAAGGAATTTAGTAACAAGAGGCTTGAGGCTTTGAAGGGCTCCTAACTTTAGGGAGTAATGTGCTGACAAGGAAAATGAGTGGGGCCTTTGCATGAGATTGCAATTGGCTGTTAGTGTTGGATTCTTACTGCTGTATCTGCATCTCAGACTTTGGGAGGAACTTGTTCAGAAACTTCCAGGGGGATAGAACAGGCTAAAAGTTTAAGTGTAGTCAGTGAAACCTCACCGAGGAGCCCAAGGAAAGATGTGTGAGAACCTAAAAGGAGCTGTGTACCTAATTTAGCCATGAAATCTCTTCTGAGTAGAGGGATGGGCTAGTTTGGAGTGTTTGGAACAAATGGGTAAAGACTTGATCTCCCAGCATGCAGACTTTCTTGAAGTTTGCCATAGTTTACAGGTTTAGCAGTAGTTCTTTTCATGACTTCCGTGAGGCAAGTGAGCACATAGTCTCTGACCTCAATCAATCAGGGAGCCCTGCTGATAGTCTCAGTTGGGTGCCCTGATTTGGGGCAGCTGTGGAACTGGTAGGATCTCTACCATGTTCTGGGCCATGTGAGTCCTCCCCATACGCTTTTGCCTTTGATCATAGATGAACTCTTTCCTCTGGATTAGTACAGGTGAACATGATGTGGATATCTGTCCATGCTGAGTCATGTTGTTGTTAAGTGCCATCCAGTTGGTTCCAACCCATAAAAATCCTGTGTAGGGTTCTGAGGAGCGATCGGTGAATTTGAACTACCAACCTTGCCATTCAAACTGACTTTGCAGTCCAGCACATTAACCCAGGACTCCAAGTCATGGAGAGGGTAAAGTTGACCCTCCACTTTTCCAAGTATGATGTGATTCTCCAGGGACTGGTCCCTCCTGACAATATGTCAAAAGTACAAGAGATAAGAAGTCTGGCCATCCTTGCTTCTAAGAACATTCTGACTGTACTTTTTCCAAGATGGATTTGTTGCTTTTCTGGAAGTCCATGGTACTTTCAGTATTCTTCACCAACACTGTAATACAAATACATTGATTGTTCTATGGTTTTCCTTATTCATTGTCAAACTTTCACATGCATATGAGGCCATTGAAAATACCATGGCTTGCTTCAGGGACACCTTACTGCTCTCTAACACCTTAAAGCAATCTTTTGCAGCAGATTTGCCTAATATGACTTGAATGAGCATTGATTATGGACTCAAGCAAATTGAAGGCTTTGGCAATGTCAATCTTATCTGCCTTTATCATGATGTTATTGATTGGTCCAGTTGTGAGGATTTTCCTTTTCTTTACATTCAGGTGCAATCTATACTGAAGGCCGTGGCCTTTGATCTTGATCAATGAGTATTTTAAGTCCTCCTCACTTTCAGCAAACAAGGTTGTATCATCAGCATAGTATAGTTGTTAATAAGTTGTTAATAAGTCTTCCTCCAATCCGATGCCACTTTCTTCTTTATACAATCCAGTTTCGCTGATTATTTGCTCAGCATACAGCTTGAATGTTGTTGATGTTTGAATTAAGTGCTGTCAAATAGGTTCTGACTCATAGTGACCCTGTGTAGGCTTTCTATGGAGCGACTGGTGAGTTTGGACCTCCACCTTCGCAATTAAAACAGATGTTGAGGTTGAGTGTTTTTCTATGGCACCACTTCAAGTATGGTAAAAGGATGTAACCATGGTGTACCTCTTCCCTGATTTAGTATCCCCTTGTTCTATATCCAAGCCTCTTGGTTTATGTACAGGTTCTTCATGGGCACAATTAAAGGTTCTGGGATACCTATTATTTGCAATGTTTTCCATAGTTTATTATGATCCACACAGTCAAACTAATGATAGGTAAGTAAATTAAATAGCAACCGTGTTACCAAAAATGGGAAGGAATAACTGGGGATGTTCTGTTCTAAGGTACCTGTGCTACTCTTGAAGCTGTATAGTGTTATTTGAAGTAGACTTAGATTGGTTGTAAATGTATGTTGCAAACTCTATGGCAACCACTAGCAAAATTTTTAAAAGAAATATAATTGGTATGCTAAGAGAGAGGAGAAAGTGAAATCATATAAAGTGTTCAATAAAAATAACAAAGCAGAAAGTGTGAAAGAAGAAAGCTGTGGAAAAAAGAACAACAAATAGAAAATTATTAATATAATAGCCTTCAATCCTACTAATCAATAATCACTTTAAATGAAAATGGTCTAAATATATAAATTCAAAGACAGATAATCTTAATGTGGACATAAAAAAACAAGACACGACTTTATGATGACTGTAGAAACCCACCTTAAATATAAAGACACAAATAAGTTCAGTGTGAAGAGATGAAGAAAAACATGCCATATTAACTCTAATCAAAATAAAGGTGGAATAGCTCTATTACTTCCAGCTATATTCAGATTTCAGAGCAGGAACATTATCAGGGATAAAGAGGAGCATTACATGATGATAAAGACGTAAATTCTCCAAGAAGACAACAGTCCTTAATGTGTGTGTGCTTAACAACAGAATGGCAAACGATGTGAGACAAACCTGATAGACTTGTTAGGAGAAATAGACAAATGTAATCGTATAATTGGAGACTTCAACGCCCCTTTATTAGTAATTGAAAGCTTCAGCAGACGTAGAATCTGTAAGGAGCAGTTGAACTGAATCCCACATCAATGAACTGGATCAACTGACATTTATTTGTAGAATAGGTCATCTAACAACAGCAAAATGCACATTCTTTCCACAATTATGTGAACAATTCACCAGGAGAGACCACATCATGGGTCATAAAACACACATTAATGAATTTTAAAGCACAGAAATGATACAAAGTATGCTCTCAGACAGCAATACAAGTTAAACTTGAAATCAATAGCTAAACTATAGCTGGAAAATGCCAAAATATTTGAGGATTAAATAGCAAACTTCTAAATAACATATGGGTCAAAGAAGAAGTCTCAACAGACATTTAAATTTTTTTGAATTAGATTAAAATAAAATGTAACTTGCCAAAATGTGTAGGGTGCAGAAAAAGCATGATTTGAAGGAAATGTATAGCATTGGATGCATACATTAGATAAGAAGATTGAAAATCAATAATCTCCCACTTTAGGAATCTAACAGCCAATTAAGTCTAACAAAAGCAAAGAAAAGAAATCATAAAAGTTGGAAATAGTAAAACTAAATGACTCAGTAATCTCTCTACAATTTTCTAGAGAAATAAAAGCCACAACATGAATAGATATATGCACACCCATGTTCATCGCCAACACTGTACACAATAGGAAAAAGCTGGAATCAACTAAATGTCCATCAATGAAATAATGGATCAAAAAGCTTTAGTACATACAAACAACGGAATACAACTCAATGCTTAAGAACACTGATGAATCTGAGAAAGACTCCATAGTGTAGATGATCCTGAAGGACATTATCCTGAGTGAAATTAGTCAGACACACAAGAATGCATATTATATGATATCGCTATTGTAAAAGGTCAAGACAAGGATTTCAAATGAAAAGAAACATTATTTGATAGTTATCAGGGATGGGAGGGAAGGGGAAATAATGTACTGATTAGAGGGTAGCCAGTTGTTGACTTGTATAAAGGGGAAGGTAATTTATAGTAAGATAGAGGTTAGAAAAAGAATAATGGATTCCTGGAAAGAAATACAAGAGTTAAAGGCAACAGTTGTAAACACCGATAGAAACACAATCCTGAAATAGTGGTGATCTTCAGGAAGCTACATGGAAAGACACACAGTCTGAATGAGTGTGGAGAGAGAGAGTAGGAATGTACCCACAAATACATAAAGATTTGACAGAGAATATTTGTACATGAGTACTTACTGCAAATATAGCTATGAATGTGGGAGTGCACTGGGGTGGGAGTTATGAAAAAGTCTTAGCCCTTCTCAAACACATTG
The DNA here is from genome assembly GCF_000296735.1 of Chrysochloris asiatica. Classification (NCBI taxonomy): domain Eukaryota; kingdom Metazoa; phylum Chordata; class Mammalia; order Afrosoricida; family Chrysochloridae; genus Chrysochloris; species Chrysochloris asiatica. The sequence goes on along the minus strand of NW_006408619.1, from coordinate 1,394,977 downwards.
AGAGGGGGAGCTGTTGGACTTGGGGGCTGAGGATCATAGTCTCAGAGGACACCATGCTCAATTGTCAGGACACATTGTTCACAAAGACAATGTTCTACATTCTACTTTGTAGTGACTGTGATCTTAAAAGTGGCTGAGTGGTCATCTAAGTTACACTTATTGGCCTGTCCTGCCTGGAGGAAAGAAGAGTGATGAAAATTGAGTATGTTTGGAAACAGTCCATCCAGTAGACTAATGGATCACGTGAACATCAGTTTCCACAAACCTGAGACCAGAAGAACTAAATGGCCAGCTACCAGTGCTAACTGCACTGGAAGGGATCACAATAGAGGGAGCTGGATAGATGAGAGAAAATGTGGAACACAACTTGAAATCATAAAGACTGCACTTACTAGTCAAATACAGACTGGTGGCCATCATTGTTAATACAGTGAAAGACTAGTAGAGTAACACTGTGAAAAACTCTAGACACAAATATTTGATAACTTAGTGAGATGGACCAACGCTTTGAAAGACAGAATCTACAGAAACCCACACAGCAGAGATTGTTGTTGTCAGGTGCCAATCTCATAATCATTGCTATGCTTGAGCCCATTGTTGCTGCCACTGTACCAATCCATTTTGTTGGGGGTCTATGTGTTTTTCATTGGCCTTCCACTTTACCAAGCTTGATGTCCTTCTTTAGGGAGTGGTCCCTCTTGATAATATGTCCAAAGTATGAGAGAGGAAGCATTGTCATCTTGGCTTCTAAGGAGCATTTTATTTATACTTCTCCCAACACAGATTCGTTTATTCTTCTGGCAGTCCATGGTACTTTTAATATTCTTCTCCAACACCGTAACTCAAATGCATCAATTTTTCTATAACCTTCCTTATTCGCTGTCCAACTTTCACAGGCATATGAGGTTACTGAAAATACCATGGTCGGGTCAGGTGCACCTTAGTCCTCAAACTGACATCTTTGTTCTTGAACACTTTAAAGAGGTTTTTTTTGCAGCACATTTGCCTAGTGTAATACATCGTTTTATTTCTTGACTGCTGCTTCCATGAGTGTTGATGGTGGATCCATCATGAGGAACTTGTACATAGACCAGTAGGCAGTCATTAGAACAGAACAAGGGGACACTGAATGGTTTAAAATCAGGAAAGGTGTATGTCTCAGTTGTATTCTTTCACCATACTTATTCTGTTTGTTGAGCAAATAATCAGAGAATCTGGATTATATGAAGAAACACCTGGCATCCGGATTGAAGATGACTCATTAACAACCTGCAGTATGCAGATGATACAACTTTGCTTACTGAATGTAAAAGGGACTTAAAATACTTACAGATGATGGTCAAATACCACAGTCTATAGTATGGGTTGCACCTCAATGTAAAAAAATAAACAGACAACATAAAAATACACACACAAAAATCCTTACCACTGGACCTGTAAATCATATCATGATAAACGTAGAAAAGATTGAAGTTGTCAAAGACTTCATTTTGCTTGAGCATGCCATCAACACTTAGAGAAACAATAGTCAAGAAATCAAACGATGACACAGTAGAAATAGACCGATATATGTGTGATAAAACTGAATCAACAATTAATGAATTCTCAAAACAAAAGACCTAGATGGTTACTGATAAAATCTACTAAACATTCAAGAAAGAATAATACCAGTTCTCTACAATCATTCCAGAAAATAGAAGCAAGGGAATACGTCTGTGATGGTTAATTTCATATGCTAACTTTACTAGGCTAAGGTACCCAGTTATTTGGTCAAACACTAGTCTATATGTTCTTGTGAGAAGATATTTTGTTGATGTCATTAACATTTACATCCAGGTAACACTAAGGAGTTTGCCGTCAATAATAAGGGTTGTTGTTGTTGTTGAGTTGGTACCGACTCATAGGGACCCTATGCACAGTAGAATGAAGCACTACCCAATCCTGGGCCAACTTCACAATTGTCACCACGCTTGAGCCCACTGATGCTGCCACTTTGCCAATCCATCTCACTGGGGTCTTCCTCTTTTTTTCTGACCTGCCACCTTACCAAACCAGTGACTGGTCTCTCCTGACAACATGTCTGAAGTATGAGATATGGGTGCACCACATCTAATCAGTTGAAGGACTTAAGGGCAAAAAGCGAGTTTCCAAGGAAAGGATAATAGGCAGATCCTGACAAAGCTGGGAACCCATTGAAACCCTAAATTCTGCTGAGTCTTCCTTGTCAGTAGAAGCAGCCTGTCCTTCAGTCCCCTGTCTGAGGGTATTAGCCTGGTGGAGCAGTGGTTAAGTGCTCAGTTGCTAACTGAAAAATTGGCAGTTCAAACTTACCCAACTGCTCTGAGGGAGAAACATGTGACAGTTTGCTTCTGTAAAGAGTGTTTTTGCTGGTGTCATTGAGTCGGTACTGACTCCTAGCAACTCTATGTACAGCAGAACAAAACACTGCCTGGTCCTGGGCCAACCTCACTATCATTACTATGCCTGAGCCCACCACTTCTGCCACTGTGCCAATCCATCTCGTTGGGGTCTTCCTCTTTTTCTCTGACCGTCCACTTTACTAAACATGATATCCTTCTTCAGCGATTGGTCCCTTCTGACAACATGTCCGAAGTATGAGGGACAAAGTCTGGCCATCCTGCTTTCCAAGGAGCAGTCTGGCTGTATTTTTCCAACACAGATCTCTTTGTTCTTTTGGTAGTCCATGATACTTTTAATATTCCTCCTGACACCATTTCTGAAATGCATCATTTCTTCTACAGTCTTCCTTATTCACTGTCCAACTTTTGCATGCATATGGAGTTATTGAAACTACCATGGATTGGGTCTTAGAAAATCTATGGGGTAATTCTATTGTGTCCTTTAGGGTCTCTATGAGTCAGACTCAGCTCTGCAGTGCGTTTGGATTGGATGCCCGAGGAACCTGTAATGACCAGCCCTAAGGGTAATGAGTCTGGGTGTGGTGCTGTGGGTTAATGTACTGGACTGCAAAGTCAGGTTGAACTGCAAGGTTGGCAGTTCAAGCTCACCAGCAGCTCGTCAGAAACCCTATACAGGGTTACTATGGGTCAGAACCAACACAATTACATTTAACAACAATAACAAGGATAATAAGGAGTCCTGGTGTGGCACTTTAGGATAAGCACTGGACCAAAGGTCCATGTGAACACAAGGTTGGTGGTTCAAACTCACCTGCTGCTCCTTAAAACCCTACATAGGATCGCTCTGAGTCAGAAAGGGCTCCACAACACTCAGCAACAACAAGGGCTCTCCTGAGGACCCACCACCACCACCTGTCCTTGCCAATGGAACTAGACTCAAGTTCCAGCTGGACCTGAAAGGTAAAGTGTGATCCATCAGCAGGTGGGCACACTACACCCCCAAAACACCAAATGATTTTCCTGTGTGTATACAGACAGAGACCCAGGGGAGATGTGTGGAAAATGAGGACCAAAGCTGTGGGTTGTAGAACAGACATGAAGTTGTATTGGGACAAACATTGATATGGAGAAGAGCAAGTCTAGGGACTCTGTTTTCTCCTCAAGTTTTCTGTAAACCTAAAACTGCTCTAAAAAAATTAAGGCTATTAATTTAGAAAAACGCATGTTTGTGAAAATCAGGTGATGATTACAGTGTCTGACAACAAGCATTCTCTACTTTGATAAGTTGAAAAGCAAAAACAGAATTCAAAATTGCATCAACAGTTTGATTACAGCCGTATTTCTAACGCTCCTGTGCCCCAAAAAACATCTGAAAGATAGCATGGCAGAGCACATGCCTCAGTTTTGTTTGCTTGATAGTACTCATTGACATTTTTCTCCTTTTTTTTCAAATTTTTGTTTAATGGGTATACATTAAATTTATAATGAAAACTGAACCATTTAAAAATATACTTACAATTACATTATATTACTGCTGATAACATTAAATGCACAAGGGAGGATGAGAAACGATTACTTTATAATTACAGTCATGTTAAAATGTCTGTATATTAAAAATAGAAGGAAATGTATTCTTAGTGATTGCTGTTTACTGGACTTAGGGCACTGGTAGGGGGAGTTTCCATATTTGTCAAATTTATTCAGTATGGTTTTAGAATTAAACAAACGCAAAGTTTTATGGGAAAAGACTTTCCTTTGAAAGTAAATAGATTTGCAATTCATTTGCACAGGAGGTTTTTCAAAGACAAGACACACCTGAAATCTTGGGGATTAAATGTTATTTAAAATGCAATTTAAACAATAACTTGCTCTATGGATCATTTTTCCAGTTGAAGAATCCACAGATTGGCACTGAACATTCCTCATTCAGCCCCTTATCTGAGCCACCAAATGGCCACAGCACCGAGAGCATCATTGCTTTTCTCACCTGCATGTCACTGCAGCAAAGGCACATCACTCACTCTGCAGCGCTCCAGAGATGGTCACCACACCTGTGAACCATAGTCCTGCCCTCAGCCTCACTGTCAGAGTTACTGGTTACTATGGCTTTTTGCCTGTTAGCTGTGCTACATACCAGATTCATGGGGTCACAAGCATAATCAGAACACCTACAAAGATTTGTTTATTAATGTATGAAATTGGGCACACGAAAGGCAGCTATGGGTCTCATTTACAGAAGAGCAGGTTGTATGAAATTTGAATATATGAACGTTGAAGGATTGTTTAGGCTTTTCTTGAAGAGTGGTGCTACCATGAGATCATATTAAGACCTAGTTCAAAATAAAGGAGCTCTGGTAGCATAGTGGTTACGAATTGGCCTGTTAACCTGAAGGCCAGCAGTTCAAAACTACCAGTGGTTCTACGGGAGAAAGATGAGGCGTTCTGCTCCCGTAAAGATTTACAGCCTCAGAAACCCTGTGCAGGGTCGCTATGAGTCGGAACCAACCCCACGATACTTAACAACAATAATAACTAGTTCAAAATAAAGGTGCTCAGTAAATAACACACTTCCTCTCCTCCCCTTGATGCCTACCTGAGCTTTTGTTGTTGTTAAGTGCTGTCAAGTCGGTTCCAACTTATAGTGACCCTGTATAGGAACGACTGGTGAGCTTGAACTGCCAACCTTGCAGTTCAAACCGACCTTGCAGGCCAGTGCATTAACCCTCAGCACTTACCTGAGCTTTAAAGTCTACTGAAAACTTGCCTGCCTCTTGCGGTGGCACTATAGGATAAGCATTGGACTGCAAACCAGAAGGTTGGCAGTTCAAACCTACCAGCTGCTTCACAGAAGACCTTATACAGGATCACTATAAGTCACAACCAACTTAATGGCACTTAACAACAACAAACCTGACCAAGTGAATCAGTCAGCTCCACAAGAAAGGTCATAAAGAGAATAACAGATAGAAACATTTCAAGGGCGAAACCAGACATTGCAGCCTGAACTCTCATTTTGAATATGTATTTTTGGCTAGGCATCATGTAAGGGATTGAGAAACACAGTCATGGTCTCAAGAAAGTGTCAGCACTCTAGTGAGAGAAATGCACTCAAAACACAGCGTCCTGGCTACACAGCGATCCTGCCTAGGCTTTCTGAGGCTGGAAGCCTTTTCAGGAGCAGAAAGCCTCTTCCTTCTCGCCCGGAGCGGCTGGTGAACTCAAACTGCTTATTTGTGGTTAGCAGCCCAAGGCATAACCCACAGTGTCACCAGAGTCCTAGCGTCAAAGGTAAGTGCCTTAAAATATGTGCACACAGACAGCCACCAGAATTAACAATTTAGAAAGATGTTCCCCTCCCTCCAAGCTTGGAAAGCTAGAAAAGGTTTCTGAAGGATGAGGCATCTGAAGCAAAGGTAGGTTTGAAATTGAAGGGTATAGAATGAGCCAAGACAAGGAGAAGGGAGAACATGAGAAAGAGAAAATCATTCTGTTTGAAACATCAGACACATCAAGAGAATGATCAAGAAAGGAGTTTGGAAAGTCCACAGGGATCTATCTATCTACCAGGTGGTGGCAGGTGAAGAAAGCTAGCCCTTCATACTTACTCTATTCATCGCAGCCTGCCTCTGGTGGATGGGCAGAGGACGCTGTGGCAGCTGGACACAGCTGATTAAAACTATATGGCCATACAGCACCATGGTTGGAAATAACACCAGAGTTCCCACTGGCTTTGCACATACTCATACTTTGTTACGCCATGAAAATAGAGTGTCCGGCCAGGTCCTGGCCAACTACATTTAAAGTGTTTGCACCATTCCTATGTCTGGTCATGGTGAACCCTCTCCCTTCAAGTTCCAAAGAACTGTTGTCAAACTTCCCAGGGCAGAGTGATCAAATGACACAATCAAGATTAAGACGCATAAGTCAAGACACCTTCAATAAAACAGGTCTTGAGATGATTTATTACAAAAGATAGATGATTTATTACAATTCCTGGCCTCTGCTTGGAAGCATCAGAGTAAAACAGGTGAAACAGGTATAATAGCACCTGTTTCATTTCTACTTCTTTTATATGCCTTCAATCATCTGTCTACTGAGAAAAAAGCAAATTATCCAATGTGGGCTGTGCTCCCCAAAAATAAGCCATGTTCCATGTATTGTTTTCCCAAAGGACTTTTTATTTCAGTCCGGTTTCCACGTCTGAATTTTTACTGCTCTTACGTCCTAATTAAACTGTGGCCAACAGCTGTCATAGGCATCTTTTTAGATAATATTCAGGAATTTAGATTTTTGCCTCCTTCCCCAGACTGGAATATTTCTGATTGATAGTCATCATATTTGGCCTCTGCCAATCTTCTTTATGTCTGTAATCCATAAAGTGTAATCCAGAGGTGGTGGATGACAGTTACAATGATGAGATCTGTTTCCAATTGAATGCCTTGTTAAACACATACAATATTACCCCAAATAAAATGACACATTGCTGATAAGAAACCAATGGTCCTCAAGGGATTATCCCAGTAAGAAAAACATACTCCATGGTCAAATCTCCAACATAAGAAATAAGGATGCACCCAGTTAAAAAAAAATTAGCCAGTTAAATCCAATAGCAAGCGGGTGTTGAAGAAAATAAGCATTATTATTATTGTAAGATTTAAATTGTGGTCACAAAAGAAATATAAAGAAAGCCCAGATTTCTGAAACAGGGTTCATTGAAAAGTATAATTTAAAAGAAATCAGAGCTTTTTCTTTGTTTTCCGTAGAAACAATGATGGCTAAAGTCCCAGACTAATTCATAAAACTAGGTAAGCCCATAATTATACTGAAAAACAAGATCCTCAACTGTACACTCACTATTGGCCAACTCATTCCAGTTACCCACTTCCAAGGTGTTCATCCACATGTTTTCTCTGAGTGTCACTTGCTTATTTCCATCTCTTATATGCTACCTAATCATCAAGACACAGAAAAAGCACCTCCACTCTCATGAAGCCTTCCTTACAACCTCAGACAGAAGGCTGTCCTCCCTTTATTCTCCCAGAGTCACTTTTCTTTCAGAATTATCACACAGTGTCTGATAAGCCCCCATCTGTTGTCTAGTCAACTTCAACTCATGATGATGGCATCTGTCAGAGAAGAATTATGGTCTACAGAATTCAAGGGTAGATTTTTCTAAAGTAGATTGCTAGGTCTTTACTCTGAGGCATCCAACTAGATTCAAGCATCTAGCATTTTGGCTAGTAGCTGAACGTACTAATTATTTGCACCACCCAAGAACTCCTTGTCTTATGTTGTTGTTGTTAAGTACCGTC
>NW_006408619.1:1383891-1385019 GCF_000296735.1 Chrysochloris asiatica | reverse complement strand
ACCACACTCATAGCAACCCTATGCACACAGAACAACACACTGCCCAGTCCTACACCACACTCACAAGTGTTGTCTGAGCCCATTGTTGCTGTCACTGTGTGACTCCATCTTCTTGAGAAGCTTCTTTTTGGTTGACCCTCCACTTTAACAAGCATGCTTTCCTTCTCCAGGGACAAGTCCTTCTTGACAATAAGTGCAAAGAACGAGATTTGAAGCCTCTCATCCTAGTTTCTAAGGAGCACTCCAACTATACTTCTTCCAAGACAGATTGTTTGTTCTACTAGCTGCCCAGGGAACTTTAAATATTCTTCAACATGTCATAATTCAAATGCATCAATTCTTTGGTGGTTTTCCTTATTCAAGCAGGTTTTCCTGCTTGTACATACATACGAGGTGATTGAAAATACCTTGGTGTCTTTGTTATCTGTGCTGCTGTAACAGAGATACCACAAGTGGACGACTTTAACAAACCAAAATGGATTCTTCCTCAGTTTACAAGGCTAGAAGTCCAAATTCAGAGTTCAAGCTGACTCAAAGGAAAGGCTTTCTCTTTGTTAGCTCTGGGAAAGGTCCTTGTCTCCTTTCAGTATCCATAGGTGCAATACTCCTTGGAGACACTTCTTTGCATCAATCTTGCCGGGTCCTAGGAGCTTCCCCAGTGCAGGGACTCCAGGTCCAAAGAATACACTCCACTCCTGGCTCTTCTATCCTGGTGGTAGTAGTTGTTGTTAAGTGCCATTGAGTCGATTCCGAACCATAGCGACCCTGTATAGGGTTTCCAAGGAGTAGCTGGTGAGCTTGAAACTGCCAGCTTTACAGTTTGGCAATTTTGCAGTTCAGACGGCTTTGCAGTCTGGCGCATTAACCCACAGCGCCACACCAGGACTCCTTGGCAGTGGTAGGTCCCTCTTTTTCTGCTCACATCTCTCCTTTATCTCTTGTAAGATAAAATGTGTTGCATGCCACACCTTTTGGAATCTCCCATACATCACATCAGATCACATCATTGGGAATCATCATATAATAGCCAAACCAAATGAGAATCGTGATCCAGTCAAGTTGACACATACTTTGGGGAAAACAATTCAATCCATTACATATGCCTTTGGTCAGGTACTCAAAGTGACA
>NW_006408619.1:1381870-1383000 GCF_000296735.1 Chrysochloris asiatica | reverse complement strand
TAAGTTTCAGAGTCTTTTTTGCCATCCATTTTAGACCTTTCTTTCTTTCGTTACTTTTTAATGACCTTTTGCTTTCCTTATGTATGATGTTCTTGATGTCATCCCACAGCTCTTCTGGTCTTTGTTCATTAAAGTCTAATGCATCACATCTGTCCCTTAGATTGTCTCTAAATTCAGGTGTAATACATTCAAGGTCATATTTTTGGCTCTCATTGACTTGCTTTAGTTTTGAATTTCACGGATGGTCTGTTCCATAGCTGACTCCTTGTTGAGGTTGATTATACTGAGTTGCTGCATCATCTCTTCCCACAGATATAGCTAGTTTGATTCCTGTATATTCCATCTGGAAGGTTCCACATGTATCGTTGCTTTATGTTGTTGGGGGAAAAAAAGGCATTTACAATTAATAAGTGGTTGGTCTTTCAGAATTCTGTGTTGTGATGTCCAGCATCATTTCTGTCAACCAGGCCATGTTTTCCAACAATTGATCCTTCCTCCTTACTTCTAACTTTCACATTCCAATTGCCAGTTAATGCACTTTGATTGCTGTTTGATCAGTTTCAGACTAAACAAGTTGATTCTCGTTGTTAAGTGCCACAGAGTTGTTCTGCCTCATAATGACCGTGTAAAGGGTTTCCATGGAGCAGCTGGTAAGTTTGAACCTTGCTGTCAAACCGACTTTGCTGTTGAAACCAACCTTATGATCCTGTGCTTATCCTACAGTGCCACACCAGGACTCTGAAGAAATTAGTAGAATTCTTCAATTTCATCATCAATGGCTTTGGTGGTTGGCACATAAATTTGAATAATAGTAATATTAACTGGTCTTCCTTTTGTTGTTGTTGTTGTTAGGTACCACCAAGTCGGTACCGACTTATAGCAACCCTATGCACAGCAGAACGAAACACTGGCCAATCCTGGGCCAACCTCACTATTGTTGCCACACATGAGTCCATTGATGTTGCTACTTGGCCAATCCATCTCATTAGGGATCTTCCTCTTTTTTTCTGACCATCCACCTTACCAAACATGATGTCTTCTACAATGACTGGTCCCTCACCCAAAGTATGAGAGATGAAGTTTGGCCATCCTGGCCTACAAGGAGCACTCTGGCTGCACTTCTTCCAAAA
>NW_006408619.1:1378608-1381180 GCF_000296735.1 Chrysochloris asiatica | reverse complement strand
ATACTCATACTTCACAATGTTGTCCATAGCTTGTCATGATCCACACCATCAAAAGCCTTTGCGTAGTCAATAAAGCACAGGTAAATATATTTCTGATATTTTCTGCTTTCTGCCAAGATCCCTCAGTCTTCCTTTAGGTGTATGAATGTTATCCTATCACACGCCATGTTGTACTTGAACGAAACAAGATAGATTTTAAGACACTCTTTTTGACAATGAATGTGACACACTTCCTCTTCAATTTGTCATTCCAAGAATAGACCATATGATTGTCCAATTCAAAATGGCCAATACCAGTCCACTTCAGCTTACTAGGATATAGATCTTTATACATCCTATTTCACTTTTAATGATGCTCAGTTTTCCTAGATCCATAGTCCCATACGTCCTATGTTCTGATTATTAAAGCATGTTTTCAGGTATTTCTTTTCATTTTGAGATGTGCCCCATCCGAAAATGAAGATTTCAAAAGCTTTGCTCCTACCATGACATTAAGGAGGCAGCTCTTCCCCAGTGTATTTTGAGTACTTTCCAACCTGAAGGTCTCATCTGGCACTGTATCAGTTAATGCATTGCTGCTACTTATAAGGTTTTCAGGGGCTAACCATTCAGAAGTAAGCCATTTCTTCCTAGTCTGTCTTCATCTGGACGTTCCAATGAAACCAGTCAACCATGGGTGACCCTGCAGGTTTAAAAAAATACTGGTGACACGGCTTCTGGTATCATAGCAACACATAAACCACCACAGTCCAACAAACTGACAGATGAATGATGGTTATAACACTAGTTATGAATATAAATGTACTATGATTGTTGTGTATTTGATTACTTCTTTAGAATAATTTTTGTGAAGACAATTTGACATATAAATGCCCATAGAGGGCTTTTGTTGTTCTTTTTCTTTTTTTCAATCTTTCTGTTGTTAATTGAAGATGTACAGGGCAGATCATCAGTTTTGCATTCAACAAATCATACACTTCATTCATCTCAATGATTACAATCCCCTCCCTGTAAAGTCAGCTAGCATACTTTCTACCGATGATCCTTGTCTGAATTCCATCTTTTTCCAACCCTTCCCAATGTTGTCCTTAGGTAAATGCTGCCCTCCTGATCCCAAATGGTTGACCATTTCATATTGTACATACCTCACCAGTGGTGTTGCCCCTCCCACCACCATATACCTACCTGCTGCTTGTCTGAAAATGGAGCCATGAGAGAGAGTTCAGTTCCAGACTCAAAAGGTGACCAAGTCTCAGGTTTCCCAGCCCTTTTCTAGCCAGTAAACCTTGTCTTCTTCATAATTTTGAGTTTATTTTCCATTTGTCCCACTCTAACCAGGTCCTTCTAATGTGATCCTTATCAGAATAGTTGGCAGTAGTGTATTTCCAATATCCCCTACATACCTGTTTAGCCTGTGTATTCATGTATCTATCCACAGAGCACTGTTGTTCCAGGGTTGTGTATATAACTCTATTTAATACCATCACCTTTAACACATACACAGCTCCTGTGTCTTCAACTGTCTTCAGCATTCTTCTGCTAACCTTCCTCTTCTAGTATATTGCCCTGCCAACCACTCTAGTTAGTATTTGTCTACTTTCTAGCCCGTTAATTACTTTCCTTCCCCTCCCACCTCTGATAACCATCAAAAAATGTTTCTTTAAGCATGAAATCTTTTCTTCAGTGTTTTTTCATAGTGACCTCATACAGTATTTATCCTTTTGTAATTGACTAATTTCACGCAACATAATGACTTTCAGGTTCATCTACATTATGAGGTGTTTTGTAGATTTGTTGTTATTCCTCAATATTGCATAGTGTTCCATTGTGTGGATGTACCTAAAAGTATTTATCCATTATCCATTGATGGACATTTAAGCTGTCACCATCTTTTTGTTACTGGGAATAATGCTGTAATGAACATGGGTGTGCATGTATCTACTCGTGTCAATGCTATTATTTGTTGTGGACATACACCAAGTAGTGAGATTGCTGGATCCTATAGTATTTCCATTTAAAGGGGTTACACCATTTCATAGTCCTACCCGCAAAGTATGAGGGTCCAACTCTCTTCACACCCTCGCTAGCATTTGTATTTTCCCTTTAAACTTTGCTATTAATGCCAGGTTGAAATGCTATCTCACTGTTTTTTGTGATTTGCATCTCTCAGATATTGTACACGTGTGAACGTTTCTTCATAAGTTTGTTGTCCAGCTGTACATCTTTTTTTGTATGAAATTCACATCTTCTGTCTGTTTTTAAAGTGAGTTGTCTTTCTCTTGTAGAGGTTTTGTAGTTTTCTGTAAATTTTAGAAATTAGTACCTTGTCTGATATGTCATTTTTAAAAATATTTTTCCCAGTCTGTGGACTATTTTTGTATTCTTTTGGTAAAATCTTTTAATATACATAAGTGTATAATTTTTAGAGGTCCCAATCATCTATACTGTCTTCTACTATTTCTGTGGTTTCAGTTGCGTTTAACATCGTATTTATGCCATGCGTTAGAGCCCCTAAGTTTGTCCGTATTTTTTCATTTGATCTATATAGTTTTAGATTTTACATTTAGATCTT
>NW_006408619.1:1376651-1377433 GCF_000296735.1 Chrysochloris asiatica | reverse complement strand
CATGTGGTTCTTTTCCTTTGTTTCATTTATATGGTTGGTTACATTAATTGTTTTATTCTAAAACTGAACTATACTTAAACCCTGGAATGAATCTCATGTGGTCATGGTGTATTTAATTTTATTGGCTGGGATTTTGTTAATAAATTTTGCATCTATGTGCATGAGTGATACTGGTCTATAATTTCTTTTTTTTAGTGATGTCTTGGCCTGGTTTGGGCACAAGACTAATGCTTACATAATAAAATGTATTTGGGGTTTTCTTAGTTATGGAATAGTTTGAGTAAATTAGTGTCAGCTCTTCTCTGTGTGTTTGGTAGAAATCACCAGTAAAGTTGTCGGGCCTGGACTTTTTTTCTTATGTGTTTTTTAATTACCTGATCAATTTCTTCTTTTGTTATAAACCTGTTCAAGTTTTCTACTTCACTCTGTGTTAGTTTAGATAAGTCCTGACTTTTCTAAAACTGTATCCATTTATTCTAGATTTTCAAATTTATTGGAGTACAATACTTCATTGTATTCTGTTACTGTTCTTTTTTATTTCATTTGGTTCTGCTGTGTTGTCACTCCTATGGTTTCCTATGCATGCTATTAGCGTCTGCTCCTTCTTTTCTTTTGTTAGATTTGCAAATAGCTTATCAATTTTATGATAAATTGATGATAAAAATTAATTTTATGATAAATTTATGATAAAAAAAAGAACCAGGTTATTGTTGATTCTATTGTTTTTCTGGTTACTAATTCATTTATTTTTGCTCTAATCTTTAGTATTTCTCTTATGGTGA
>NW_006408619.1:1374090-1375736 GCF_000296735.1 Chrysochloris asiatica | reverse complement strand
TGCTGTTGTTTTCTTTGTTTCATATCTTTTTCTGTGCTAAGTTCATTTTGTTTATGAATTTTTCCTATCAATTTCTTAACTTCTGTTGTTTTCATATTTACAAATGCTTCATGCGTTTCCCTTTTCTTGATTTGATGTGGTTTATTGATCTTATTTGTGGTTACACTGAAATTTGTTATTTTCCCCCAGTTTAAAGCAGTCTGTTTTATCTTGAAATCTACTTGACTTCCTCACCATCTGAAACTCTATAACTATGCTTTTCTCTCTTTTTGCATTGTAGCTGTCTTGATTATACATTATCTCTGATTCCCTATTTCCGGTGTTGTAATTTTGTCTTTCTTTGGAGAATTCTATATCTGGATTGAGTTCTGGGTGGTATTGCCATGCACATCAATCTCCGGCCATTGTCTGATGTTTTGGGTTCTCAGTTCAAAGAACTCCCTTTAGTATTTTTTGTAAAGTTGCCCAGGTGTTACAAATTCCTTTCGTTACTGTTCATCTGGAAATATTCTAATTTTGCTGTAGAATTTGAGGGACAGTTTGGTGTGTATATTCTTCTTGGTGGGCAGCTTTTTTCTTTCAGAGTTTAGTATGTGTCTCTCAATTGCCTTCTTTCTTGCATAATTTCGGCTGAGAGAATTGAGTTTAATCATATGTAGGTTCTCCTTTGTAAGTAACTTTTATTTTTCCCCAAGCTTTTTTCAGGAATCTTTACTTTTCTGTTAGTTTGTAAAATTTGATTATGATATGTCTTGGTGATTTTCTTTTGGAGTTCGTTCAGCTTCTTAAATGGTTGTCTTCTAATCTTTCATGATGTTAGGGAAATTTTCTTTGAACAGCTTTCAAGTGATCTTTTCTGTGCTTTTCTTTGTCTCTTCCTGTTCTGGAATTCCAGTCAACCATAAGTTATTCCTCTTCATGTTATCCCACATGGATCTTCAACTTTTTTCTTAGTTTTATCTTCTTTTTTTTTAATAGTTTTTCTAGCTTACTGGTATTGAGAGACTTTTTTCAAGCTCACTAATTCATGCCTCCAATGATTCAGATTGACTCCTTTGTTCTTTCAATTCATTGCCCATTTCTGCCTTTATGCCACTGACTGCCCTCTTGCCTTCAAAGTCACCTGTGAATGTTCAAGGTGACCATATTCTGGCTGGTCTGGCCACTGGCACAGTTTCTTTTCTTTTTGTTTTAAAATCCTCTCTGCATCTGTTCAACTGCTTTTCCTAAGTAGAGTTAGTCCAGGGCTGGCCAGGCAGATCTGTAGCAGGGCCTACCCAAACAGGATCCATGCAAACAGTTTTCCCCTCCTTTGTTGTTGTCAGGTTCCATCGAGTCAGAACCGACTCATAGCGACCCCATGCACAGCAGAACAAAACAATGTCCAATCCTGGGCCAACCTCACTACCCCTGCCACACTTGAGTCCAACAATGATGCCACCTGGCCAATCCATCTCGATGGGGGTCTTCCTCATTTTCTTCAACCCTCCATCTTACCAAGCATGATATCCTTCTCCAGTGACTGTTCCCTCCTGACAATATGTCCAAAGTATGAGAGATGAAGTTTAGCCATCTTGGCCTCCAAGGAGCACTCTGGTTGTTCTTCTTCCAAAACAGATCTATTGGTTCTTTTGGCAGTCCATGGC
>NW_006408619.1:1369553-1372492 GCF_000296735.1 Chrysochloris asiatica | reverse complement strand
TCTTCACGTATGATGCTCTTGATATCATCCCACAACTCTTCTGGTCTTATGTATTTAGTGTTTAATGTATCAAATCTGTTCTTCAGATGATCTCTAAATTCAGGTGGGATAATTTCAAGGTCATATTTTGGCTCTTGGGACTTTTTCCCTCCTTTAGTGAGGCCCAAAACCACAGTGTTCACCTCCATGCAGCTCTGTCCAACGGGAGCATGTGTACTTCCTTGGGGGTGTATACGGGTGGGAACCAGTCTAGCTTCTGATCCACTAGGGGAGTGTGTGGAACCAGAAAACAAAATCTCACCTTTGTCTATATGAGCCAGAGGTATGTTTTTTGCAGTGTTGCTAAGTTTTCTTGTCTCTAAAATGACACAAAAACACAAGATAGCTGTGCCTATCTGGTCCCTTTTTGGTATAAGCAATGTCTCCTATTTTGCTGTATCTGCTCAATTCTGTTGTCTAGTAAGCATTTAATCTGCTTTTCTGTCCCTCCATCTGAAGTTTGGCGTTCCAGTGCTGTCATCTGCATCTGCTTCATTTAGTTATTTATCTTTGTTGTAGAGGGTCTGTACAGTCTTTCTGCTTAGTCCACCATCCTACCACCTCTACTTTTCAAGGCATAGATATTTTTAAGATTTTACACAAATTGTGAAGTCTTCTAAAGTTTCACCAATAAGTATAATTGTTTTCTAGTAGATATAGTTAGCTTAGGTTAGATGATTTCTTTTATTCATAGTTATGAGTTTTTATCTTGAATATGTGCTGAGTCTTATACTGTGTGTTAAACACACCTGTAAAGGATTGTATTCTTGGCCGGCTCTCTAATTCACGATCCAGGTTTTCTAACCTCTTCTTTAAGTTAAGATAAGATCCCAAGCTCTCTGTTTGTTGGTTGGGTTCAGCCAGTGAGAGGGACCTTTAGGAAACCCAAAGGAATGTGGGAGGGAGGAAGGGGTAGCATTCAGCATAGGAGGCTCTTCATTACCACTGTCAGCTTATTAGTAGCAGCATTTTTCTTGCAAAGACCACAACTTCCGTTAAATGGTCCCTCTTAGAGTTTGGGGTCATCGTGACCTGTTGTTGAAACCACACCTTTCCTTTCCCCTTCAGGCTATGGGGCAGGGTAGGAGAGATTCAGGATGTGCAGTTAACTGCTTTCCAGTCTTGGTAGCCCTCAGATGTTTCTCCATTCCTTCCTAGATTCCCTTAGTCCAACTTACACCTCTGCAAAGAGTTCTTAGTTAACTCTACACTAACTCTTCTGAGTGTTCCTCCTGTGTCCTGGCAGTCTCACTCTGGCAAAGGAATTGGTACCAGGAGTTACAGACCTTCAAAACAGGTTTTATCTTAATCTTCTCACATGGCAGGGGCTAGGTGGCAGTGCCTAACCAACAAAGACAAAGTGAACATAGCTTCTAAAATGAGCAATGATGCATTCTGTGAAAATCTAAGTGCCTTGGGTTGATCTGTAATAATTTAATTATGGGATCCATATAAATGAAACTTATGGGTAGTTTATGAAGGTGTCCTTGATACCTGTAGAATGGAACATTCTGGTTCCAGTGGGCAGCATTCTAATACAGGTCACTGTAATGGGATTCTATGACCTTTTATCTGGTTCCCATACATAGCCAGGTCAGATGTGGAGTTATGAAGAAGAACCCTAGGATATGACCACACATCTATTCCAAGTATCTTTCCTGAGCATCCAAGAGAGCCCCACCCCTACTCACAGATTGGTTGTACATGAGGGATAGAGAAATACCCAGATCTCCCTGTACTTAAAAGATTCTGCCTGTCAACTATTCAATTAGTCGCTGCATCTCACCAGTCATTGTGGGACTTGTGGAGAACAGAAAAAAAGATGACATTTCAGGTTGAAGTCTTTTTTCAGTGCTTCTAAAGGACTTTGTCATGGTTTTTATTTATCCCTATCCAACATACAGAGGGCCACCATCAAAGAAACGAAGGATACAAAGGTGGTGATTCTTACCACACTAACAATTACTTACACGAAATTCAAATGCGTATGGAGAATAATTGTGCTATACTGTAAGTGCAATCAAATACCAGCCTCACTTGCAGCATTGACTTCAGATGTGGTCTTTTATTGAGAAAATTAGTATGAACACTCTTAACCTTGCAAATACTTCTTCAATTCCTAGATAAAAATAATTTTAAAAAAAGAAGGTTTGCTTTACCATATCAGATTTCAATACCATGTTAATTCTCCTTTTCTGTTGTAATCCAGGGATATCTTGATCATTTTTGTACTTTTGCATGAATAAGGATCAGCAAAAGGTGGAGGTTAAAGATGCCCCAAATGCCCATCTTTTCCAAAATGCTGCAACACTCCATCATTTCTGATATCAACCACTGCTATTCCCTAAATATTCTCCTTCATGTCTTGTTATTGTTGTTGATAGGTGCCATCAAGTTGGTACTGACTCATAGTGATCTTATGCACTCCAGGAAGAAAAACTGACCGATCCTGTGCCAATCTCACAATTGTTGCTACACTTAAGCCAATTGCTGCTGTCACTGTGCCAATTCATCTCATTGAGGGTCTTCCTCTTTTTTCAGGTGACATCTGTGGGCTCCTAAGTCCATGGACAAGGACCTAGCCATGGAGGCCAGAGTTGAGAGTGAAGTGTCCAGCTAATATGAAGTGAGGAGTGATGCACAAGAATGCCCAAACTTTCAGATAGTACACATTTGACCTGGTTTCGATGGCTTGATGATCAGGACTCAACTAGAGGAAGATGAAGAAATATGATAAAAGACCCAAGTGTAAATTGCTACAATTTGATGAACTTGAAATATACTTATGGATGTGTTGTTGTTGTTGTCAGGTGCCATCAAGTCAGAACTGACTCATAGCGACCCCATGCACAGCAGAACGAAACAATGTTTGATCCTGGGCCAACCTCACTACCGCTGCC
>NW_006408619.1:1364605-1368018 GCF_000296735.1 Chrysochloris asiatica | reverse complement strand
TTTTTTTCTCCAGTTCCCCCAGCTTGAGAAATACTGACCGTGTTCTTCCCTTTTGGATTTCTAAGCTACTACTTATGGATGTAGTAGCTTAAAATACCAACTGAGAGGGAAGAAGTCTTCACATCAAGTATCAATCCTATCCCTTCTGTATACAGGGTTGGTAGGATGGGCAGCTTAGACACTGGTTGCTCAAAAGAGGTGCCCATAAAGACACGAAGTGACTGACTTACAGGTTTTCAAGAGGGAGTTTAATTTCAGAGTGTGCAGAGGAGAGTAGAATCCCCACTGAATAGTTTTCATCTTGTCTAGACATGTCTGGTGAAAGAAGATGGGGATAAGATTCTTATGATTCAATAGTGCGTAGTTGTTATCATGATGAATTGCAATTGTCACAACTATAAAGGTAGAAGTTTTGTAACACAAATGGGGGAGTAGTTTATCTTACAGTCCAGGAACAGAAGACCCTAGGACCATCAAGGGAGAAGAAGACTAGGCGAATGTGGGACCTTATCCAGAGAAGCGGCAACACCAGGGATGGAGGCAGAGATGAGGACATGGAGATATAGAGCAGCTGAGGACTCTAGACTCATGGAAAGAGAAAGGCTGTGTGCTGGAGGACAGGAGACAAGCTTGCATAATATACCCTTTGGTTGTTTAAATTATTATATATTCCTAAGTGGTTTTGTGTACATCAAAAATCAAAACAAAACAAAAATAGAGGGAAGAGAAGAAAATACTGTTGAATGGTGATGCATGGAGGGGATTGCAATTATTGTAATGAAATGAAATACAATAGGATAAGTATAAAACTGATGTTCTCCCATGTAAACTATCACTTAATTCACAATAAAAAGTTTAAAAAATAAAAAATAACAGTAGCATCACTGACATCAGCTCAAAAAAAAAAAAAAAAATTCTACCCAGGTGATTCTGTTATGACTCCTCAGGCCACACTGAAAACCAACAGACTAACATCAGTACAGTGAGATGATCTGGGTTGTCAGATTAGTCATTATCTGATTAGCATAGTGGGTACCTTTGGTAATAATTGTGTTGGCATCACTCTGTAGTTTCGACTTGTCCATGGTGACTCACGAGATAAACTCCCTCCCAGGGTTTTCAGGTCAGGAATGCAGGTGAATGTGCTGCCTCTAGTCTGTTCACCACAATCCTTGCCCTACAGTGGGCATTCAGTATGCCATGGAAGGAATGTAGAAAGGCGGCATTTGCCGGGGAAGTTAGGGAAAGACTACCAGGTAAACTGAGGTCAGTCAAGAGGCCATTGCTTGACTAGTTGAGTTTTCTCCCACACTGGCTTTAGCTTCCTGGGGTCACCTTAGACCATAACCCAGCTTTCACCATGACTCTCTTGCTCATTGTCTGGCTCCACAAGATTAGGCCCTTGTGTTTACTGGTATGTTGTCATGAGTAGGAGGTATAGCCAGCAGCTCCGATGCAAAGCTGTTGAAGTCCATCCAGGTACCTCCTTCAGGGACTCCTTAGCAACATCAGTGCTTCCAGTCTTGTCAGTTTAAGGCTGGCAGTTTTCAGAGGTGCCACTGGAAAGTTCATTCATCCACTTCTTTCCACGCAGCCATCAGCTCCCCTTGCGTTGACTTGCAGGTTAATTGTCTCTGCTGAGCACATCCGTCAATCTGAATCTCTCTTACAGAAATTTAGCAAAATGCTTAGCCTCTGGGTAAGAGTCATTTCTGTTCTTTTCAATGATACTGTGATCTTTTCCTTATTTTGATATAATTTGTGTAATTTCAAAAGACTTTTTGTGTGAGCATATATATTTTTTTATCTTGAAATTGATTTTAAATATAAGTTTCTGTGTCTAAATCCAAGGTTTCAGCTTATGGGCTATTAAGCAAATGTGGCCTTGGGCATATTTTGCTGTCTATCACAGTATTCAAAAATTTTTATACTAGAATGAAAGTTAGGAATCATACAGCAGGAAAATTGGTTGATGCTCACCAAATTGGGTTATTTTCCTCTTGTGGGCAAGAGGATGACTACGCCTAGCCCCTTGCAATTAGAAGAGGCCAAAGGACAAGTATTACCAATGAAATGTAAATCAAAGTTTTCTGTACCACTTACTGACTATAATTTAGTCTTTATTCCCCTACAGCCACCTCTGAGATGGGGCAGCCAAAAGATGGTAGCAGATTCCTGAGTTATTATGTGTCCCTGGGAGTCACAAGCTTCTGCTGTATTCAGACACTGCTATTACTGTTCGGTGTTCTCAAGGTGATTTCGACTCAGAGCAAATCCATGTGACAGATAAAACGACCCACAGGGTTTTCTTGGCTGCAGTGTTTATGAGAACTGACAGCCAGACTTCCACAGAGCTGTTGAGTGGTTTGGAGCACCAATCTTTCAGTTATTAGTCGAGCATTTAATAGTTGTGCCACCAAAAACTCAGAATAGACTAAGTTACACTGTGTCAACAAACAATTTCAAAATCTTGATATCTTAAAACTTAGTATGAGACATTAAGTTAGACTAAGCTATGCTGTACTAATAAACAGTTTCAGTGTTAAGACACTAAGATTTTGAAATTGTTTGTTAGCACATCATTATTTAGTCTATTCTGATTTATTTTGTATATTTTCCCCCCACTTAATTCAGTGCCATTTCCCCGTACTCTTAGAGATTACACAAGAACGGGATTTTTAGTGACTCCATAATTTCATGACGTGTTTATGTACCTTGAGTCTATTGAACTGATACCCTGTTGTTAAATATTTAGTTGTAAACTATAAATAATGTTACAGTGAGTTTTATTATGTTTAGCATTGATTCTTTATCAAATTTCATTATTGCTACTTATAATTTCGTTCTGTTGTCCATAGGGTTGCAGTAGGTCAGAACTGACTTGACCGAACCTAACAGCAGTGTGTGATTACATAGGAATAGATACTATTGCAAGTAATAAGGTACATGGATGAAGCAGTTTTTGTTTTGTATTTTAAAGAGTGTCTTTATTTGCAGGTGACATGATTGTTTATATAGAAAATCTAAAGGAATGAGGAACAGAACCACAGATAAAAGGGGGCCCATGACCTCCTTGTTATTGTCTAGGGTTTCTGAGGCTGTAAATCTTCACAGCAGTAGAAAGCTTCATCTTTCTCCTGAGGAGCAGCTGGTGGGTTTGAACTGCCAACCTTGTGGTTAGCATTCCAGTGCTTATCCTACAGTGCACCAGGACTAATATATAGTTAAGTGCTGTGGAATCCTTTCTGATTCATAGCGACCCCTATGTAGAATTTCTGAGGAATTTTCTTTTTTTTTTAATCTTTGTGGGAACAGAAAGCTTCATTTTTCTTCTGCGTTGTAACAGGTGGGCTTAAACTTCTGCCTTGTAGTTTGTAGTCCAATGCTTAGCCTATACAACTGTATTACCATAT
>NW_006408619.1:1361845-1364471 GCF_000296735.1 Chrysochloris asiatica | reverse complement strand
TACACTGAAAAATTTATAACATTCCTGAGAGAAATTGATAAAGATCTAAATAATGAAGATATATTCCATTGCCATGGATTAAAAATTTGATTTTGTTAATATGACAATTTTCCCAGGACTGATCTATGTTGTTAAGTGCCATTGAGTTGATTCTGACCCATAGCGACCCTGTATAGGGTTTCTGAGGAGCAGCTGGTGAACTTGAACCACCAACCTTGCGGTTCAAACGGCTTTGCAGTCTAGCGCATTAACCCACCAAGCCACACCAGGACTGATCTACAGAGTCAACATAATCCCAATCATAATCTTACCAGGATTTTTATAGAAATGGACAAACTGATTATAAAAGTTATGGAGCAATGCACAGGATGCCGAATACCCAAATCATGGAAAAGAAGCAATTGGAAGGCTTAAGTTACCTAACTTTAAGATTTAAAGTCAAAACAGCATATAATGATACAATGATTAACAAATGGATCAGTAGAATGAACATATAGCCCACTGCCGCTTCGCCAATTCTGACATACAGTGACATTAACAACCGCAAGAGGACAGTGTCCAACTGTCCTCTTGGGTTTCTAATGCTATCAGTCCTTACAGAAGAAGTTGGTCACATCTTTCTTTGCAGAGTTACTGGTGGGTTTGAACCACTGAACTTTTGTTAGCATTCAAATACTTACCCCGTGTACCACCAGGGCTCCTTAAACTAGAATATAGGGCTCAGAATTAAATACACATTTAGAATCCTATGGGGGTTTTTTGTTTTGTTTTTTTACCAAGGTACCAAAGCAATCAAAATTTGAAATTTACTTTTCAACAAATGGGGTAAAACACATGGAAAACAATGGGGTAAAACACATGGAAAACAATGGGGTAAAACACATGGAAAACAATGCATCTTGACACCCTCCCTACCTCACACCAGCCACAAATACTAATTCAAAATGGATCACAGGCTTAATTGTAAATGATAGAATTATAAAGCTTCTAAAAGAAAACTTGAGACAACATCTTTGCAACCTGGGGGTAGGCAAACTTTTCTTTTAGGCGGGACACAGAAAGCAGTGACCATAAATGAAAAATAACTTGATAAACTTTATCACAACTGGAAACTTGTGATGATCAAAAACCATTATTTAAAACTTGCATGAGGTTAAGTCAAATGATATTTCTACAAAACCACAGAAATCTTTATTACAAAAAAAAATTCAAAACGTGACGCTGTTGTCTCTGGACATACCCTCCATCTAGACCTATACCATTCTGAAGGTGATGTTTCCAGCTCTCTAACCCTTCTCCAAAGAACGCTTTGCTCTTCCATTTATATTACATCAAAATGGCAGGTTTGGGCAACCTTGAGGGAGTCAAACTGTGTTCCTTTGAAATTTTCTTTGAGTTTGGGGAACAAAAAGAAATCTTAAGGGACAAGATCAGGGCTAAAAGGTGGATTGAATAAAGTTTCTGAAACATATTCTCTTAGGACAGGCCTCAAAGAATGATCAGGGTAGCATGATGAAAAAATAAATTCCTAGTACACTCTCCTGACTTTTCTCCCACCAATGCAGTTTTCATAACCTTCTGAGTTGACTCTGTACCTTAGATTTAACGGGTCCAGCATATCCTCTCAGAACCTTCTGTTTTGATTGGGCCTTGATCTCTAAATCAAATTGGTAAAACCAAGAATTGTCCATGGTCATGATTGGTTCCATAAAATTATCTTCATTGGCTTTGATCTTGCTTAAAAGACTGATTTTTATGATCAGGTCTTTGAGCTACCTGATCTACATACAACTCTTTTGGCACCCATGCAGCAGAATGCTGGCTGAGGCCAAGATGTTATCATCAAATTGAAAATGCTGAATGATATGAGATCCCTCCTTGAGTAATTCTATCATCTTCTACTCGTTTCTGTACTTCCACCATAGTTTCTTACTTCTTCAGGGTTCATGGTCTTTCCTCTCTTGACTCCCCTTTGAGGTCTCTCTGACATTTCTTAAAATGCTTGAGCCATCTAAAAACATGCTTTTTTGTAAACAGTATTACTAAACTTGTTGCAAAGATGTCCACTTGAGTTTTGTTAAAACCTTCATACTGGTTCTGACCTTAAGACCTCTTGTTTTTCACCGTAGCACAAAAGGTCCCCTTTTTATGAAAGCACCCTAATGAGCTTGACCCACCCCAACCATCCAGTCAATTCTGACTCATAGCGACTCTTTATGGTGTTTCTGAGATTGTAAAGCTTTACAGGAGCAGAAAGCTTCATCTTTCTCATGTGGGACAACTGATGAGTTTGAACTGCTAACTGTGCAGTTAGCAGTTCAATGCTTATTTTACTGTGCTACTAAGGCTCCTTTTAATGACACTAAGACAAGTTACTGAAGAACTTGTCTTTAGCCATCCACTGATCATATAGACATGTTTAAACACATATGCTTAGAATAAATGCGTGCATGTATGAACTAAAATCCTAGTAGCCATGCTTTTTTACTTACCCTTGTATTTGTAAACCAAGTATCTAGCAGACACAATACAGACTCAAAAACAAAGTCAAAAAATTACATGAATGGAAGAAGAGTGAACAGATACTTCACACACGCATACATATATAGAAAGAGTCAATAAGCAT
>NW_006408619.1:1354123-1356632 GCF_000296735.1 Chrysochloris asiatica | reverse complement strand
AACACAGATCTATTTATTCTTTCAGCAGTCCAGTGTACTTTTAATGTTGTCCTCCAACACCATAACTCAAAAGCATCATTCCTACAGCCTTCCTTATTCACTGTCCAACTTTTACATGCTTATGAAGTTATTGAAAATACTGTGGCTTAGATCAGGCTCACCTTAGTCTTCAAACTGAGGACCATTTTTGATGGGAGTATAAAATGTAACCACTCTGAAAACATTTCTAGAAGATTCTTATGAAATTAATCACATTTTATGATCCAGCAATTCTTTACCAAAAAATGAAAATGCACCTCCACAAAATAAGTTAGACAAGAACATTCATCATAGATTTATTCACAACAAGTGAAACTGGAAACAGTCAAGGTGGCCATCCGTGGAATAGATGGCCAGAGTGTCGTTTGCTCATACAATAAATACTGCTCACCAATGCAAAGGAGTAAACAGTCTGATAAACGCACTCAATAAATGAGATTAAGTGGCTTAATCTCAAAAACATTTTCTGAAGCAAGGAAGTCTTACACTAGAGTAAACACACCATTTGTTTGAAATTCTAGAACAGGAAAAAATAATTTAGGGTGAAGAAAATCAGTTGCTTAAAGGGAGAAGAGATGGCAGAGACAGTTTACTGGGAATGGGCATGAGAGAACTTTGTTATTTTTATATATCGTTCTAAGAATTTGGAGAATACAGATATATCCATCTACCAAACTCATCAAATGTTGCAATAAGATTTGAGCATTCCATTCTCTGTAAATGTATTTTAAACTGTAAATAAATATTACGCTCTAGGTAGTAGTATATATACTCGGATGTTTAAGCATGAAATGTACTGATATCTGATGTTTACTTTGGAATGAAGTTGGGTCTTCTCCCCTCATTACCTCCCTAACCTTGCTTGCCCCACCCAAACTGATTCCTGCCACACCAGCTTTTATGCAGTCCCTGGAATGTGCCGTGTCCAAAATAAGATAAGTAGAAGATAAATATGTCATAGAAAAAGTATAGAAATATGTTCATTACAAAAAAGTAATTGATGGATGTTTGCAGTAAAATTCTTTCAAGTTTTCTATATGTTTGATTTTTTTCTTAAGGACATGTTAGAAGAAAAGAGACATTTGCTTTTCTTAGATGTAAAGGGTTCAAACATAAGCAGTCCAGAATTTGTATGGCAGCTCCTTGGTGGGCTCTTGATGGGATTCGGACTGTTTCCAATTTGCTATTCTTTTCTTAGGGTCTACCTCATGGCCCAAGATGGCAGCTAAATTTCCAGGCATCTAACGGAGCATCCAGGGCAAAGTATTCTGCATTATTTCCCTAGCTCCCCTGCATTATTAGTTATTCTCTCTCTTCTGAATTATTGCCATCAGTATAAAAACCTGTAGTTATCTCACTCATAGTAAAATAACTCTTCTCTTGACCCTACTCCCTTCACTAACTGCCACACTACTAAGGTGTTTTCTCTTTTACAAAACTTCTAAAAACAAGTAAAATTGTTTGTTGTTTTCAATTCTTCTCTTGACCTCACTCAAATCTCTCACCTTTCATCACTCCACATAACTCCTCTGTTCTGATGGGGAGTACCCATGATTTCAGGTTGCTACGTTCAATGGTCAGCTCTCAGCCCTCACCTCGCTTGTTGACCATTGGTAAGGCATCAGGACACCAGGTTCTTGATTTTCTTCCTAGTAATCTATTCCTCTAGCAGCATTTTCTCAGCCTCCTTTCAGTTTCCTCCTCTTCCTCCAACGTCTTTTTTTTTTAATTGTACAGTGAGTGATAGTTTACATGGGAGAACATCAGCATTATACCATTGTTTCATTGCAATGATTACAATCTCCTCCGTATATCATCATTCAACAATATTTGCTTCCATTCGCCCACTTTTTTGTGGGGAGGTGGAGTGTACACAGACACACTAAGGAATATATAATAATTTAAACAACCAAAGAGCACATTCTGTAAGCTTGCCTACTGGCCACCAGTACCCAGTCTCTCTTTCCATGAGTCCAGAGTCCTAGTCCTCAGCTGCTCCCTCTCTCCACGTCCTCATCTCTGGCATCTTTGGTGTTGCTGCTTCTCTGTATAGGGTCCCACAACCCGATTGTGCTCTTCTCCCTTCTCCCTTGGCCATCCTTACATTTTTTTTTTTTTTTTTTTAGAAGCTAACCTTTATTTTAGGGTCAGTTCAGCCTTGGAAACCCTGTACAAGGTCGCTACGAGTCGGAACCGACTCCACGGCACTTAACAACAACAACAACATAGCTACAAAAGGTTACGTTTATTCTACCATCTCTATTTTTTAAAATCAAGATAAACAGTAATAAAGAAAATGCTTTATAGTTAAGCTAGCCATTCCATAACCAAGCTATTTTAGGGATATCAGGTATAATAAAGGAGAAAACAACATGAAATGATACACATAGTTCAGTTTCTACAGGGCTATGATGTGATTTTCCTTGGAGAGAAAAAAACAATGTCTATGAAAAGTGTTGTGGGGAGGGGC
>NW_006408619.1:1338841-1353229 GCF_000296735.1 Chrysochloris asiatica | reverse complement strand
ATTGCTGGATCATAAGGTATTTCTATTTCCAACATTCTGAGGAAGCGCCATATTGCTTTCCAGAGAGGTTGGACCATTTTGCAATCCCACCAGCAATGCAGGAGCGTCCCAGTCTCTTCACATCCCTGCCAGCATTTATTGTCCTCTACTTTTTTGGTTTCACCTTTTCCATTGCACTCAACCTGCCTAGCCTGTGTAATCCTGTGGCTCCGTCCCATCCCCAAGCCTTCCTGCCCCAGTCTGGGCACACCTGAGTCTCCCTCCCATGTTTGGCATTTTCTTTTCTCTCCAGTAGTTATCCTTCCAAATAAGCAATACTTGCTTACTATGGTCATGTCTGGAGTGTCTCCTCCACTAGATGTTACATTCTGGAAGGATAGGGATCTTGGTCTCTTGTTTACATCTATCTCAAGCATCTAAAACAGTGTTAGTACAGATTCCTTTATTGGTATTAACTTGTTAAATAAATAAAAGAAACATAAAACTGCCTGACCAAGTCTCCACACACTTATCAGCTCCAATTATACTGTCATTACTTAATACATTTCTTTCCTACAATAAAAATAGATTTTTCTTCTGCTCAACACTGCACTGCTCAATGAAGGGATTTTTAATTCATTTCCCCCAACCAGCTTTAACGTGCAATCAGGACTCAGTATATGACCACAGGTGGGCCCATAAAGAAGCAGTCCCTTCTTAAGTCAGAGGCTTACAATCCATAAAGAGAATATTTTTAATGAAAATGGTATTGTTCAAATACTTGTTAACAAGCCCTAGAGTCTTGCCTATTTAAAACAAAAATAAAATTGAATTTAAACCAACAGAAATATAGAAATTGGAACAAGGAAAAAAAAAACAAAAAACAAAAAAAAAAACAGAAAGAAAGAAAGAAAGAAAAAATCAGGTCTCTTCTCCTAATCCCTGCCCAGCATCTAAAGAATGAGACTTGGATCTTAATATTCAAATTATTCTCTCCCCTCCAGACCTAGAGAGCTTATTTTCCCTCTTGTGGATTTGCTTGAAGCAAAAGTAGCAATCCCAGCCATCTGTTGTATAATAAAGAGAACTTTTATTTTCAACCAAGAAGCAACTTGCTATTGCTACAATTTGTCACTTGTCATGAGTAAATAAGATCCGAGGTCCAGCTGAACAGGTATCACCTCCAGCTTTCCCTTAGCACTCCCCCTTCCCGGTCATCAATGGTGAGACATGTGACCTCAAAACACAGCCATGACTGTGGACTCCAAGTGGTACCTGATGATGAATTTCCTGTACTAAACACATTTTCTGTGATTGTGGCCAATTCATAGCATCTGTATACCTTGAAGAGGTGTGTGTGGGAAGATCTCATCATTTAGTCCTTGTCATGGATCATCTTTCGCATGTGAGACAGTCAAGGAATAAACAAAACCAAGCCAAGCCAATCCAGACTCATGGAAACCTGACATGTTTCCGAGGAGAATTGTACTTCGTAGGGTTTTCAATGTCTGGAAGTGGAGCTCCAAAACTTTCTCCCAAGGCACCTCTTGGTGGATTCAAACTGCCAACTTTTTGTTTAGTAGTTGTGTACCTTAATCCTCTGCACCACGCAGGGACTCTGTAGTCAAAGATCCACTGCCTATGAGTCCATTCAGATTCATAGCGAACATGTAAGATAGAGTAGAAACATTCCATCGTGTGTCCAAAGCTATAAATCTTATGGAAGCAGCCTGTTAAATAGTCCTCAGAGGATTGAACCACATCCTGTCTGGTGGTTTTGAGCCACAAGTCTTTTGGTTAGCAGCTGAGAGCTTTAAACACTGTACCACCAAGGGCTCCTTACAGACACAGAGGAGATGAAACCTGTGTCTAAACTTAGATACTAACAAGAAACTTGTGTTGGCTGCAGCCTACAACAGGGATGGAGCTGTTGATGAATTGTGCATCTCCCAGCCCCTCCACCAACACCCTAGGCAAAAACATTGAAGTCGTAACTATTGTAATAGTGAAAATAATCTTGTTTGGAGAAACAGTGTTTTTCTTTGCAGATGTATTAGTTCAATTAATGTAGTCCTGCCAGAGTAGAAGGAGTCATAATCCTAATCTTTGTTGTTGTTGTTGTTAAGTGCTGTTGAGTCAGTTCTGACTCATGGCTACCTGGTATAGGGTTTCTGGGTTGCTGCTGGTGGGTTTGAACAGCCGACCTTGTAGTTCAAACCAACCTTGAGGTCCAGTACTTATCGTACAGCACCACACAGGAAGACTGACTCTTTTCTGAGTGATGTGTTATAAGGTTGGAGAACAGGCACAGAAACAAAGTCACAAACTCCCCCCGCCCCCCCGCCACACACACACACAAAGAAGACAAACCCCATGAAGTGAAGAAGGCAGATGCGTCGATAAGCAGCAACCTAACACCACGTAAACAAGAAGAATGGAACCATTTCTCTCTCAGAGCACCCAGAAGTTGACATGGCTAATACCCTAAATTTGGACTCCTAAGGTCCAGAAAAGTGAGAAAACGCATTTCTGTCTTTAAAGTCATCCATTCTGTGGTATTTTGTTATGACAGCCCTAGGAAACTAAGGCAGAGAGAGTGACAAGTAGGAAGAGGGAAATGAAAGAGTTAATCTTGTGTGTCATATAAAACCCAGAAAGGTCTGGGAAAGCCAAACTTCTCTTTCTTTATTGTTGTTACTTTTGTCAATTCATTGATAGATTGATTTTACTGGGTCATCTTCCCAGTATACCTTCAGGGTAAAAATCAGGCCAATTCCTGGGTGACAAGGGCAAAGATGAGGCGAAGCTTGAGAGTATGCATGTGTGACTACATGTATGCTATTAATTTGTATCACTCCATGCAGACTTCTTAAATTAAATACAAGTCAGCATCTTTTCTAACTCCGCCAAGGTCCGACCAGAGTGATTCCATCCCACCATACCAAGGTCAGGCCTCTGAAAGCATAGTGACAGAAAATGAGCTACTTCATAATCCATGCAGTTGTTTGGTCTGGTTATAGCATTGACCCACACTGCAGACGTTGTGAAAGTTTAGAAAATCTAGAAAGTCAAACTCTTTCCAAAAATAAATAATCCTGACTAACCTAGAATTGATGCATTTGAGTTATGGTGTTGGAGAATATTGAAAATGCCATGGGTTGCCAAAAGAACCAACAGATCTATGTTAGAAGTACAGCCATAGTGCTCCTTGGAGGCCAGAATGCCCAAACTTCACCTTTCCTGCTTCGGACATGTTGTCAGGAGGGACCAGTCGCTGGAGAATGATATCATGTTTGGTAAGGTGGAAGGTCAGAGAAAAAGAGGAAGACCCCCAGTGAGATGGATTGGCAAAGCGGAAGCATCAATGGGCTCAAGCATGGCAACAATTGTGAGGTTGGCCCAGGACTGTTCAGTGTTTCGTTCTGCTGTACATAAGGTCACTATGAGTCGATACTTACTTGATGGCACCTAACAACAACAACAAAATCTTAGTCTTTTTTTACATGAACTAATATATTTTGAGTATGAAAATTACTTATGATACATTTATATGTGTGGTTGTTGTTACGTGTGTTGAGTCCATTCCAACCCACAGTGACCCTGTTTAGAGTTTCTAAGGAGCAGCTGGTGAGCTTGAACCACGGACCTTACAGTTCAAATGACTTTGCAGTCTGATGCATTAGCCCACAGCGCCACACCAGGACATTTATATTAAGAAGTAAAAACTCTTTTTCCCTTTAATTCATGTTTGTTTCATGTTGTTGCTGTTATTAGGTGTCAAAGAATTGGTTGGGACTCATAGCAACTGTATGCCCAACAGAGATAACACTGTCTTCTTGTTGTCATGTGCCGTTGAGTCCCTGATGACCCATAGCGACCCTGTATACAGTTTCCAAGGAGCAGCTGGTGAGCTTGGACTGCCGACCTTGCGGTTTAAACTGACTTTGGAGTTCAGTGCATTAACCCACAGCACCACACCAGTACTCCAGAAGATTTGTTAATTGTTATGGGAATAATATCCTTTAGAATACAATCGCCAAATAGCCAATGTTATGATATGTTTTCAAATTTCCAAAAGACTTCACCCAGGTGGCTGAAGTTCTCAAAGATTTTATCTTCTCGCATCTTATCTAGCTAGATGTCTTATATAAATAGGTGGATAGACGGAAATATTGAAAGTTAAGATCATTTCACAAGAAGAATGTAGAAGCTATGAAGTTCATACTTAAAATATGAGTATAATCACCTAAGTGTGAGCTAGAGGCCCCTCCAATCCAACTGTCTTGTTTCACAAAGTTCAATGAAGCTGGGTAACTGATGCAACTTCACGCAGCTAGTAGCCAAGTTGAAACTGGAATTACGTTGTTATTGTTACTTGCTATTGAGGCGATTCCGACTCATAGCGATCGATCTTATGTACAACAGAATGAAACACTGCCCAGCCCATGCCATCTTCATAATTGTTACTACACTTGAGCCCATTGTTGCTGCCATTTTGCAAGTCTTTTTAGGGGGACTCCCTCTTCTTCATTGTCCCTCCACTTTACCAAGCATGACGACCTTTTACATGAACAGATTTCCTCCTGAAAATGTGTCCAAAATAGGAGAGATGAAGTCTTACCATCCTGGCTTATGAAGGGCATTCTGATTATACTCCTTGTAATACAGATGTGTTTGTTCTTCTGACAACCCACGCTACCTTTAATATTCTTC
The DNA here is from genome assembly GCF_000296735.1 of Chrysochloris asiatica. Taxonomy (NCBI): domain Eukaryota; kingdom Metazoa; phylum Chordata; class Mammalia; order Afrosoricida; family Chrysochloridae; genus Chrysochloris; species Chrysochloris asiatica. The sequence goes on along the minus strand of NW_006408619.1, from coordinate 1,348,537 downwards.
TCTAACACCATGACTCAAATGCATCAGTTCTTCTATGATCTTCCTTATTCATTGCCCAACTTTCACCTACGTATGAGACTATTGAAAACACCATGTTTTGAACCAGGCACACTTCAGTCCTCAAACAGGCATGGTTGTTCCTGAGCACTTTAAAGAGGTCTTGTGCAGCAGATTTGCCTAATGTAATAGGTTGTTTGATTTCTTGACTACTGCTTCCATGAGAGTTGGTAGTGGATCTTGCAAAACGAATCTTCAATCTTTTCTCCATTTATTATGATGTTATTTATTGATCCAGTGGTGAGGATTTTTGTGTTCTTTACACTGAGGTGTAACCCATACTGAAGGCTATAGTTTTTGGTCTTCATCAATAAATATTTTAATTACTCTTTGTTTTCAGGAAGGAAGATTGTATCATCTGCATGAACTCATGAACTTGTCCAAATTTTCTTCAGCTTCAGCCTGCGCTTGCATATGAGCAATTGATGGTCTGTTCCACAGTCTGTCCCTGCCCTTGTTTTTGGCTGATGATATTGAGCTTTTCCACAATCTCTTTCCACAGATGTAGTCTATTTGATTTCTTTATATTCCATCAGGTGAAGTCTATGTGTATAATCACTTTTTATGTTATTTAAAATTTTTTTTTTTTTCACTGAGGAAACCATTGGTCTTTCAAAGTCCTATCATGTGATTTAAGGAGCTCTGGTAGCATAGTGGTTACAAATCTGGCTGCGAACCGCAAGATCAGCAGTTCGAAACTACCAGCTGTTCCATGGGAGAAAGATGAGGCTTTCTGCTCCCGTAAAGATTTACAGCCTTGGAAACCCTGTACAGGGTCACTATGAGTCGGAACTGACTCCATGGCACATAACAACATCATGTGATTTAGAGTATCGTTTCTATCACCAAGGCCATATTTTGCAACTACTGATCCTTCTTTGAACGTTTGCCCAATCGCCAGTAATTACCAGTACATTTTGATTGCATGTTTGATGAATTTCAGACTGAAGAAGTTGGTAGAATTCTTCAATTTTATCATCACTGGCTTTAGTGGTTGGTATGTAAATTTAAATAATAATGATGCTAAAGGATCTTCCTTGTAGGCACATGGATATTATCCTATCATAGACAGCATTGTACTTCATGACTTATCTTGATATGTTTTTTATTGATGATGAATGTGATGCCATTCCTCCTCAATTTGTCATTCCTGGCAGAGTAAACCATGTGGTTGTCAGATTCAAAATGGCCGATACCAGTCCATTTCAGCTCATTTAGCCAGGATATTGATGTTTATGCATTCCATTTTATTTTTGAAAACTTCCAATTTTCTTAGATTCATACTTTATACATTCCATATTTCAATTATTAATAGATGCTTTTAGCTTTTTTCCCTCATTTTGAGTTGTGTCCCATCAGCAAATGAAGGTCCTGAAGGCTTTACTCCATTCAGGTCATCATAGTTGACTGTATTTTAAGGAGGCAGCTCTTATCCAGTCGCATTTTGAGTACCTTCCAAACAGAGAGGCTCATCTTCCAATACTATTTCTGACACTATTCTGATGTTGAGATGTGGTTATCTGCATAGTTAGATCTAATACCTTGTAGTTAACGCTAGAACGATTGACTATGAGAAGGTATAGTTAACTCTGTGATGATTGGTTATGATCAGCCAATCAGTTGAAAGGAGGGTTCCTCATGGTGTATGGTCTGTTTCCAACATAATGGACACTCAGATGAACTTTGCTTTGCTTTCTACTGGGTCTGCATCTTGCATCTGGCTCATCCTCTAACTTCTGGTTCTTTGGATTTGAACCAGTGGCCTGCTCTGTTGTCTATCCATCTGTCTGCCTATCCTCCTGTCTGCCTGCTTGACAATTTGGTTTATCTGACCCAGACTTGGGACTCTCCAGTGTCTACAATTCTGAGTTATTTCCTTGCTCTAAACTTCTCCGTAAATATATGCATGTGTAAGTTTCACTGGCTTTGTTTCACTAGAGAACCCATTTGAAAACAGGGCTTATGCAATAAAAATATAACCTGACCCAAAGAGAAGTCTGGCTTTTTCTGTTGGCTCCTGGGAGGTCATCTCCAAGAGCCTGGAATGTCCTGCCTGTTAAGGGTATCTTTGTATACCTCGAAGTTTGGGGCCACACCAGATAGTCTAACCACGTGGTTTATGGTAGAGCATCTGGGCCACATGATATCAACTTGACCTGGAGAAGCTGGAGACTGAGACCAACCACGTAGGTGGCCAACTATGTCTACATAATGAAATCCCCGTAAAAACTCTGAACACCAATGTTCAGGTGAGCTTCCCTGGTTGGCAATACTTTATGTGTATTGTCGCACACCATTTGCAGGAGAAGTGAATGCATTCCTGACTCCGCTGGGAAATGACAACTCGAAGCTCTGCCTTGGGAACTTTCTCCGACCTATATTCTTTCTCTGTAATTAATTGCAACAGCTTTCAGTGAGCACTGTGAATCCTAGTGAACGGTCACATTTGAGAGGGATTTTAAGGAACCTGAAGTTTACAATTAGTGTTAGAAGCGAGGGTGCTCTTGGGGATCCCTGAAGTTGGAGTTTCTGACAGAAGTGAGGGTGGTGCTGTTGAGACTCTGCCCATACTCTATAAGGGCTACCGAAGAACCCACAATTCTAATCCCCTGAGAAAACTACTCTTGATATTTTATCTGTGGTCTGTATTTCTGTCACCTGTGGTGCTGTAAGATTAACAGTGGACTGTAAACCACATGGTTGGCAGTTCAAACCCACCAGCTGCTCCTCAGAAAACTGATGGAGGCTCACTATGAGTCGAACCGACTCCATGGCACTTAACAACAACAGCAACTTGTTTGGTTATTTCTTTTTTAAAAAGTTGCCATAATAGTATTTAATTCTTGCTGTATCGTTTATTCACTTCATAAATATGTGCTAATATGCCAGTGAAAATTTTTGATAAGTGACATCTAAAATTTTTCATTTATATTGTAAGTGGGATTTCTCTCCCCCATTTTATTTTCCAATTGTTGTTTGAATTTTAAGAGTTTTGCATTTGACTCCTTTTGTCACCGATTTAACTTGGGTGTTAGGGAACATGGAAATGGTGGGTTTCTATTCCTTTTTTCTGCTGTTTGAAAAGGGAGCGCCAAAACACCAGAATAGATCAAGGATAACATCTCAGAGCTGCACTTTCTTTCACTGATAAAATCCCTGTTTATGATGACACATCTAGCAATGGCCTGCATGTGCAAGGAGGAAACTCCAGGGGGCATTTCCCTTGGAAACACAACAAAGAGAAAAGCAAACCTCTGCTCCCATGATGAAATGCCTCCTAGTTTCAGGGGAAGGAAATGGCTGTGCTGGCTGGAATAGTTTCACAGCTGAATGAGAGTGGATCTGGAGGGAGACTTAAAAGAGAGAAAAGCAGATATATTGTCAGAAAGCATTTATCTGTCATGTAGCAAAATGGTTTCTTTATTTTTGCCTTTGTCCACTGATAATGTATCTTAACAGCATTGTCCTTGTTCCTTTTCTCATGTCTGAGATAGGATGTCAGACTTCTGGGGCTCATTAAGGTAAACCAGGTCTCTTGGGTTATTGCTGTTAGGAGCTGTTGAATTGGTTCTAAGTCATAGGAATCCTATGCACAGTAGAATGAAACTCTGCTTGGTTCTGCACCATCCTCTTGAGCTAGGGTTCCTGAATTCAGGGCAGATCTTTTCAGGAGTCTTGGCTTCCAGTTGTGAGATCAGTTCACAAGGAAAAGGGACTAGGGTGTAAGCCCCATTTTTCAATGTGCCGCATTAGAATATAATTCTTTCCAGGGGAATGTGTTCGATGACAGTATGTTCCTCAGTAGTCAATTTTCTCGTTTCATGTGTTTTCATCAAACCACAGGCCACTATGATTCAAAGGAAACTTTTAAATCACTGTGACACAACTTTTCTTCGTCCTTCTCTCTCTTCCTATGTTTGATCGCCAAGAATATTTTCCCTCCTTCTGCAAACTCCATATTTTGAAAATACATTGCATAAGTAATGAACGAATTTTCCCATGTTTGGTTATCATGCATATTGTTTTCAGATTCAGAGCATCCAATGGGTACAAAAGAACCAGGATTACCTGGTGTGGCAGTGTAGGGTAAGCACTGAATTGCTAACCGAAAGATTGGGGCTGCAAACCCACCAGCTGCTCCTTGGAAAGCCTATGCAGGGTTGCTATAGATCAGAACAAACTCGATGACACCTAACAACAACAACTAGAAATACCAGAATGATGGCGGTGGTAGTGTGCCATGCAGTCAGTTCGGACTCATAGTGATCCTGCATAAGGTTTCGGAGGCTGTCAATCTTTACAGGAGCAGAAAGATTCCTCTTTTTCCCACAGAACAACTGGCAGTTTCAAACTGCTGACCTTTAGGTTAGCAACCCGACTTGAAACCACTACGCTACTAAAGCTCCTTAGAATTACCAGATTAAGGAACTATAATTCCAGGTAAAAGCAAAGATATTTAACATATATAACCTTAAGATTGATTAGTGTGTGATTTCCACTAGACGTTTTATAATATTGAAAATATCTCCACAGCCTCATAATTTTCTAAGGACAAAGGACTGTACATTGAAAATCATGGATCTAATCTAACTGCCTCGTTAGGAAAGGGCATCTTTCAAGCTAAATTATTCTAGAAGACCACATGAAGCTGAATCAAAAAGGTTGGGCAAGCAATCAGAGAGCCTTGCTCCCCAATGGCTGCCTGTTGGAATCATCAGAGGAACCCTGAGAAATATGGCCGTCTGGATCCAGAGATTTTTATTTCATTGTGTTTGGGGCATGAGAATGTGATTCTAACGTGGAGTGGAGTTTAGACAGCTCATGAGCACTGTGAGGAACTGAACAGGGATCTTCTATTGAAAGAGCTGTATCCCCCTGCCCCCCACCCCTCACCCACTGTGTCTTGCTTTTGGAGGAAAGGCTTCCATTAAGAAACATCAGAAATGAAGGTAGAGATGGATCAACCTGGACTTTCAAAGGAAGGGAGACCAGACTGCATGAAGACTTCTGCAAAGTATGTGTAGGAAGTTTGCTGTTGTATGTAGATGTATGCCTATGCCTAAGTTCTTTGATCTTGGACAAATTGTGAACATCCCTAGAGGCCATTATTTTTCATCTGCAAAATAGATGTTAATAGGAAATATGAACTTTATTAAAAGATAAAAAGCCTCCAACATGGAAGTCTACAATGGGTTAATAGGTAATGTAAGTGAAAGTGAATTTATAATAGGGACCTGTGGCAAACTGGAGGCATGGGCACCTCATTAAGGGTCAGTTCACAGCTGTCATGCAGGAAGAGAGACCCAGGGATGGACACCATCCTAATTTTTCAAGATAAGCAAGAAATCTACACTTCCACTTGAAATTTCCTGAGTTTTAACTTTTGTCAACAAATTCATATGCTTTAAATACACCTCTGTGAGTCATATTTGATTTGGAATTTCTGACCCAAATTATTTCTAAGAGCTCATCCAGTTCTAACATTCTAAGTGTTTTTGATTGAGCTGGGTCTATATGAGAGCTGTTCTCTGGATGAAGAAAACAGTTTAGCACTCAGCTACTAACTGAATTAATTGGGATGTTTAAACCCACCCAAAGGTACCTAGGAAGAAAAGCTTGGTCATCTGCTTCCCAAAGGCCACAGCTATGGAAACCCTCCAACATTCAGATTTGCCATGGATTGGAATATAATTGATTCCTACTGGTTTTTGTTTTTAATGTGATAGTCGTGTCAACCATGATGACCCTCAAAAGCACACTTGGGGAGCTGACTCCTGGTCATAAGCACTGGACTGTGAGCTGCTCCTCAGAAACCCTACACAGGGTCACTCTGAGTCAGAACCGACTTAACAGTACTCAACAACAACAATTCTTTATTGACACTGAAAAGTTCATTTCGTCCTGGTCCTGGTCACCCACTACATCGTCTTTCTCTGCAGAACTATGACCAGTGAGACAGGACACAGCCTCAGGTGTAAGGTCAGTTGTGGATCTCTGAATCCCAGTGTCTCCTAACTCTGAAACACACAGCAGGCTGAGCGCTATGAGTGAAGGCTCTGGACAAGCACAAGCAACAGTTGTTTTGGAGCTGTGACGGACATGCCAGGGGCAAGAGAGCATCTGCAGCTGACGCTGGGTCCTCTTCCCAGAGCCAAGGTCAAAAGATGATTCTAATAGGTTAAACGGCTTGTCACGGAGCCTGAGAACAAAACTAGATTCCCTTCTACCCTCAGCAAGCTGGTTAGGTTCTAAAAATACCTCCCCCAGCAGTGCACTCCATCTGACCAGCTTGACAAGTGCAGTCATCAAAGCCAGTTTCCTGCTGCTTAGCCAAGGGAAGACTTTCCCAGACAAAGCACCCTTCCCTTGAAACCTGTCAGCAACTCCAGGTCAGCAAAAAGTGGTGGGTGTTTTATTTCAGAGTAAGCACATGTCTGTCCACCACAGAGCATCCCTAAATTTGTGGTCTGGACCTTAACAGAGGGAGACCAGCTCTATATATCAGCCCCTGATCTGACTTGTAGGGAGCATTCTGTTTTCTAGCTTTTGGGGAGCAACATGGAAGCACAGGAATTAGTACAGCTTCCTCTGAAAGAACTTGAGGATGAAGCTCAAGATTCCTTAGGATGTTTATGTTGTACAACACTAAGTGGAATTGTAGGCAATGGATTAAACAGTATTATTATCTTTTTATCTATATTTGTTGTTGTTAAGTGCCCTTGAATCGATTCTGACCCATAGTGACCCTGTATAGGGTTTCCAAGGAGCATCTGGTGAGCTTGAACCATGGACTTTGCAGTTCAAATGACTTTGCAGTCTGATGCATTATTCCACAGCTCCACACCAGAACTTCCTTTGTCTATAGAACAATATGCAATCTACTTGAGGTCCCGAGGAGGCACAAATGGTTTGCTCTAAGGTAATGATCAAAAGATTTGCAGATCAAATCTACCCTTTTAAACTTTTAATTTTACTTTTATAAATTTTTAATTTTAAAATGTTAATTTTACTTTTATAAAATTACAGCTCAGAGAATTCTACGGAGCAGCTGTATTCTGCACACCTGGAGCCAGCCATGAGTGGAAATTGACTAGATGACAGTAAGGTTGGGATTCTTGTTTCCAATGTTACGCAAATGGAATATACAGCTTTGTTGTTTTTTTTTATCCATATATTTAATTGATGAAGGAACAGAGAAAAATTAATTTAAATGTTAGAATTGACCCTGTCTTGGTGGTAGTGGATTTATGGATGGTGATTAGACTCTTCATGCCTTTCTACATTTTCCAAAAGACCCACAAGTAGTTAGCACTATTTTAATACTTAAAATATTCTTAATAGTTTCTATTAAGTAGCAGCTTTAGTTTTATGTAAAATGTTTAGTTGCCGTGCATGTGGTCTATTCTAAGCTTAGCAGGATAATGCAGTTAGTACCCTCTGACTGTGATGGGTACTATGTTCTCTAAATTACAACAAAATGCTTCAAATCACAGGGATTGGTTCTATAAATAGCTAAATGAGCTTTTAAAAATATTTGTATTCAGGTGATACAGTCGTTCCATTTCTGGGAAACCATTTTAAAGATTGGAAACTTAAAGGAATCATGTTAAATACAGATAACATTATGAAGATGTTCATTACAGTGTTATTCATAAAATGAAACTTTTGAAACAACTTAAATCCTTCCTGAAACTATTAAAAATGATAACCACAAGGGTTTTCAGTAAGGCAGAAAATGCTTATGTTTTAATGTTAAAGGGGACAAAAGCAACAAATAAAATTGCTATAGAGTATAACCACACAACAGGGATTACAAACAATAGTTAATATCTGGAACTAAGGTAAGAATTAAATCTAAACCCTTAGCATTGGCATATTGTAGCATTTAATAAATGTTAGCTTTTAGTTTACTATGTTGTTGTTGTTGTTAAGTGCCATCGAGTCTACTCCGACCCATAACGACCCTGTATTGGGTTCCCAAGGGGCAGCTGGTGAGCTTGAATCACCAACCTTGCCATTCAAATGGCTTCGCAATCTGGTTCATTAACCCACAGCGCACCAGTTGTTGTAGTAGACCTTAAATTCTGAGCACTAGGTTTGATGCTGTAGGATAACCACAAGGTTGACAGTTCAAACCCACCAGTCCTTCCTCCTAAACTCTTACAGGGTTGCTTTGAGTTGAACGGGTGGTACTAAACTACCACCAACCACCACCACCATTTTTAAAAGGTTACAGTTTACTGTTATAGCTCTAAATCCATTTGGCATCTCTGTGTCGCTACATAAAGTCAGCCTCCTGAGTTCTTGCTGCCCATTAGCTGGCAATGTAAAAAGCTTTGCTGTCAGACAGAATGTGTTTGAAAGTGGGTTTCTAGTACTCCCCTGGCCAGCCCAGGGAAGGACAGTTTGCCATCAGGGACTTGTCTGGGTGTGTCCTTACTGGAAATGGTCCTATCAATCTTGTGGCTATGAGGCATACTAAGTGGTCAGAGGGTCCCAGGAACAATCCTGTAGTAGGATAGCACCCCAATTATGATCCCTTTCCTGCCCCTGTCGTCCCACCTGTGACCATGATGAACTGATCTGTCTCCTGGATTTTGTGACAAATGTCATTCTTCTATAATTAGCACTGTGACCACGAATCCTTCTAACATTATGGTCTCATGATAATGAACTCCCTCATTTAGAGGGTTTGTCTTTGCATTTGCTTTGTCTTTGTCCTGTTTAAGACTTAGTAAAGCGCTCTTTATAAAATATACCTGGAGTCTTTTTCTCCCCAGAACATACCCTCCAGTCCAGGGAGTCAATTCTGACTTGGGGTGACCCCATGTTTTATAGAGAGAACTTCTCTACAGGCTTTCTGGGCTGTGATCTTTACAAGAGTAGGTTGACAAGTCTTTTCTTCTGTGGTGTGGATGGGTGGCTACAAATCACCAACCTTTCAGTTACCAACCAAGTGCAAACTGTATGCCCCACCCGTGGACATTTTATAGCTTGCTATCCACATGGTAATAGATAGCAAAGAGATTAAAAGACATTTTTTATTATGGTGAAGTTATGATTAATTACAGGACATTTTCCCCTCTATATGTATTCCAAATAAGGAGCTCTGGGAGCGTAGTGGCTACGAGTCGGGCTGCAAACCTCAGGGTCAGCAGTTTGAAACTACAAGCTGTTATGTAGGAGAAAGATGAGGCTTTCTGCTCCTGGAAATATTTACAGCCTTGGAAACCCTGTACAGGGTCACTATGAGTCAGAAACGACTCCATGGCACACCACCATCACCACCACCAGATTTTCCAAATACTACATGCTGTTCGTTGTTGTTAACTGCCATGCAGTCATTGGTTCTGACTCACAGCGACCCTGTATAGGATTTCTGAGGAGAGCCTGGTGACCTTGAACTGCTGTCCTTGCAATTCAAACTGACCTTATACTCCAGTGCATTAACCTGCAGCATCACACCAGAACTCCAAATACTACATGTTGTTGTTGTTGTTGTTAAGTGCCGTGGAGTTGGCTCTGACTTACAGGGACCTTGTATAGGGTTTCTGAGGAGTGACTGGTGAGCTTGAACCATCAACCTTGTGGTTCAATCTGACTTTTCAGACCAGTGCATTAACCCACAGCACCATATTT
>NW_006408619.1:1308952-1338081 GCF_000296735.1 Chrysochloris asiatica | reverse complement strand
TATTGTTGTTAAGTGCTTTTGGTGCCAACTCATAGCAACCCTGTATAAGGCTCTGAGGAGTGGCTTATGAGTTTGAACCACTGACCTTACTGCTCAAACTGACCTCGAAGTGAAGTGCTTGTCCTATGGTGCCACACCAGGACATACATCCACTTCAGATTCCTTATTCAATTGGGAAAGTAACAATTGGGAAAGTAACTATTATGCTCCTGTGGGAAGCATCAGTTGATCCCGCTTTGGTGCTGGAGTGGTGTGGCCACTTCTCACAAGACAGTGATAGTGCTGGTCACAGGACCAGTTCTAGTTGCTGTGGAGTCAACTTTGAATTAGGATGAGTCCATGTATGTCACAGTAGAACCGTGTTCCAAAGTGTTTTCAATGGCTAATTTTTCAAAATAGATCACCAACCATTTCTTCCAAGGTTCCTCTGGGTGAACTCTAACCTCCCACCTCTAGGTTAGTAGTCTTGCATGTTAAGCCATTTGTGGCACTCAGCCACTCAAGTCACATGGCAATGCTTAGACTATCAAATAAAGGTGAAACAGGCAGGTGCATTATAATTGAAAACAATTTATGAATGTCATGGAGAGGGAGACCTCCATGGGCCTGCCTCCTCCTCTTAGAAGTGGCTGGGTGCAACATCAGGAATTTCCTTAGACGAGATTATTATAAACTTCTCCTCTAATTATAGGAGCATCTAATAGGGTTAATGTACTGGACTGCAAGGTTGGTGAGAACCACAAGTTCGGAGGTCCAATCTCACCAGCCACTTCTCGGAAACCCTATACAGGACCGTTATGAGTCAGCACTGACTCGACGGCACTTAACAACAATGTACTTTATGCCATTTGGCCAATCAGCAAAATGTCATTGAATGTCCTGTACAATTCATCTCAATATAGCAATAGCAGAATGCCCCCTATGGTGGCCCTGCTGGGCACGGTGCCTATCTGAGTGGGGAAGAGGTGGTAATGGTGACCAGGGACCTAATAACTCATTTGAGAAGATGGATTTTTGAGAAGAAACATCAATTTAGTATTCTCTGGGCGTCTTCGTGCTGTGGCTTTTGTCCCCTCCTCCACCACTCCCACATTCTGTACAGTTTCCATCCCTGAGTGTATGTGTATATCGACTACTTAACTGTCTGTAAGCCTGGTACTTTGTAAAAAGCCTTCTCAGTTTCATCATTTTGACAGGCATGTTCCAGTAAATGATCTATTCCCACTGGGTGATTGAAGGCCTCAAGAGTCAGGCTACTTTTAAAAGCAGTTCCAGGCATGGGCTTTGGGCCAAGCAAAACCTTCATCCTGGAGACTATTGGCTACTCTCTGGCCTAAGGTCTTGCTTCCTTTCACTTTCCCAGTAAGTTGTGAAGCAAAGTCCTCATCTGGGATGCTAGGAGGCAGCTTTCTGTTCTCCATAGAATGACTCTGTGTCCTCTTGGAAGGACATACTTTTTCTGGGAGTTGAAAGGTGGTTTATGTTGCTTTGGACTGTGGGACGTATGCACATTTCTGCCTTTTCTCTTTGGGCAGAGGTTTTTGATACTGCCCTTTAAAAAAATCTTAGGATCTGTTTCTCATTTCCCCACTTTTTTTCCACTTGGATAGAAGGCTAAGGAACTAATTTCCTGCCTTGGTGAATGCAGAAACCAGAGGCAGTTTAACATTTGATGACTGAGTTAAACTCCTAAAGAGGCTGACTAATCATTAGGATTTAAATTAAAGACTAAACACCCTGAAAGTCTCCTGGTGTGAGTGAGCTACCCAGACAATCTCTAAATGGAGGTCCCCACTCGCACTAGGGCCCAAGGGCAATCTCTAAATTGTCCCTACCCATGGAATTTCTTTCTTTGTTTTCTGTTTCTTGGGTTGTTGTCAGATTTTTATTTTTTATTGTGATTTAGGTGAAAGTTTACTGAGTAAATTGGTTTTCCAGAAGACAATTCATACATATTTTATTTTGTGAGATGGATCATAACCCTCACAATGTAACATCACCTTCTTACTGAGAGCACTGTTGTCATTGCTAAGTCCAGGCCAGTCGGTTCTGACCAAAAGTGATCCAGTATAGGGTTTCTGAGGAGCGGTGGGTTTGAACTATTGACCTTGCAGTCCAATGCTTATCTTACAGTACTACACTAGGACTTCACTGAGAGAATCTGTATAGCCATTTGAGAGCAGAGATATTTTGCTTGTTGTTGTTAAGGGCTGTGAAGTCTGTTCCAACCCATAGGGACCCTTATAGGGTTTCCAAGAAATACCTAGTAAGCCTGAACCACCAACCTTGTGGTTCAAACCGACTTTGCAATCCAGCGCATTAACACACAGCACCACACCAGGACTCCTTTTGCTTAGTTAAGAGTAAAAGATGGAGTCCTGGTGTGACGCTGTGAGTTAATGCACCAGACTGCAAAGCCGTTTGAACTGCAAGGTCAGAGGTTCAAGCTCACCAGTTGCTCCTCGGAAACCCTATACAGGGTCGCTATGGGTCAGAACCGACTCAACGGCACTTAACAACAACAACAACAACAGTAAAAGATAACGGAGCACTTCTTGAAAGCACCCTATACACCCCCCTCCCACACCCCACAACTTGCCCTTGTTTCTTGAATGTATGTTTTGACAATTTAAGTTGGAATGCTAATGGTCACCTAGCTCTGCTTGAAGCTGCTTCTTGTTTGTGTTACTTGAGATAAGGAGGGGCCATCTAGACCAGCAGGCATCAGGAGAGTTCATCTTGTACAACCTTGTGATGTGCTTATTGGGGTAATATGACCACCTTGTGACTCAGTGTGAAGGCATGCTGTATTAATGAACTTTGCTGTTGTTGTTGCATTACCATAGAGTTGGTTCTGATTCATAGTGACACTATATAAGTTTTCCAAGACAGCCTGGCGGATGTGAATTGCTGACCTTGGGGTGGTTACCAAACAAGTGCTTATCCTACAGCACCACAAGACAACTAGTGTAAATACTGCTTGTCACATACAAAAACAAAACAAAAGAGTGGAACACCATTTAAAACTAACCTACTTGCTGCAGAGTAGCAAGTAGCTTTGGTAGCATAGTAGTTACAAGTCGGGCTGCCAACCTCAAGGTCAGCAGTTCGAAACTACCAGCCATTTCTTGGGTGAAAGACGAGGCATTCTGCTCCAGTAAAGATTTATAGCCTTGGAAACCCTGTACAGGGTCGCTATGAGTCTGTACAACTCCACAGTATTTACCAACAACAAAAACACGGTATTTACCAACAACAACTTGCTGCAGAAGCACTGGTGCTATAGTGGGTTACATGTTGGGCTGCTAAGCACAAAGTCAGGAGTTCAAATCAACCAGTCACTCTGTGGGACAAAGATGAGGCTATCTGCTCCTATAGAGATTTATAGCCTCAGAAAACCTAGAAAGGGTCACTATGAGTTGGATAAGATCCATACGCCTAAAGGAAGACCAGTGAACACCACTATAATTCAAATTTACCCAACAACAACCAAAGACAGTGATGATGGAATTGAAAAATTCTACCAACTTCTTCAGTTTGAAGTATTACTGATACTTGGAATACCAATGTTGGAAACAAAGAGGAAGGATCAGTAGTTGGAAAACATGGAGTTGGTGATAGAAACGATGCTGGTGATTCCATGATAGAATTTTGCAAGATTAATGACTTTTTCATTGCAAATACCATTTTAAACAACATAATAAATAATTGTACATTTGGACTTCACTAGATGGGATTCAAAGAAATCAAATTGAATACATGTTCAAAGAGATAGTGGAAAAACTCCATATCATCAGCCAAAACAATGCAGAGGCAGACTGTAGAATAGCCCATCAATTATTCATATGCAAGTTAAGACTGAAGCTGAAGAAAATTAAGACAGGTCAACGAAAGCCAAAATGTGACCTTGAACATTGTTGTTGTTGTTAGGTGCCATCAAGTTGGCAGAATGAAACACTGCCCAATCCTGGATCAACCTCACTATTGTTGCCATGCTTGAGTCCATTGATGCTGCCACTTGGCCAATCCATCTCGTTGGGGATCTTCCTCTTTTTCTCTGACTCTCCACCTTACCAAACATGATAACTTTTGCCAGTGATTGGTCCCTCCTGACAATATGTCCAAAGTATGAGAGACGAAGTTTGGCCATCTTGGCCTCCAAGGAGCACTCTGGCTGCACTTCTTCCAAAAGAGATCTATTGGTTCTTTTGGCAGTCCATGGCACTTTCAGTATTCTCCTCCAACACCACAACTCAAAGGCATCAATTCTTCTATGGTCTTCCTTATTCACCAGCTTTCGCATGCATCTGAGGTTATTGAAAATACCACGGCTTGGGTCAGGTGCACCTTAGATATTCTACTAGACTCCATATATTCTCAACAATAGAAATAAAATCAATTAAATTTATATACACATGAAATCCTTATGGAGCACAGTTCTACTTTGACACAAATGGGCTGGAGTTGGAGACAAGTTGATGGGAACTGGCTCAGGAAGCAGACAAGGTGGACAAGAGAAGAGCTGGACAGGAATGCTAGAAACTCATCTGAGGCTGGTAAAGTGATCCTGGTGCTCACTAAGGAGAAAGGATGGAAAATCAGGTTTTGGGGGAGACCTGCTTCCCACCAAGTTTGATTATACACTGCTGTCTCTACTGAAGGGATTTGAAAAAGCTGGCCTCACTGTATTCCTTCATGGTTTCTGAGACTTTGTTAATCTAGGTTATTGCTATTTCTGCCTCATAATTTCATAGAAAATCTATCTTAATAATCCTCCAAATCTGTCAGTCATTCTACAAAAAGAAGGTTATATATAAGGAAGTAAAACTCTTTGGGGTCCTGCTGGCATCACAGTAGAAAACCAAACCACCTAAGACCCAGGAAGAGTTGGGAATCTGAGGGCCTAACTGCAGAGTCTTGGAGAATCCTCAAACACTGAACCCAGGCTGGTTACCAAGGACAAGCAGAGTCCTGGGAGGGAAGGTCTAAGCCTGGCCTTGCTAGTCTTGCCTTCTCTGGTGTGTTAGCTCACCGACAACCACACAATGCCTAAACTGATAGTTAAGTGAGCCTCAACTAGACTGCTTAAACTGATGACTAAGTGAGCCTATTGTATTCTGCTGAGTCCCAGTTATCAACTTCCAGTATGTTAGCCTTGTCTAGGAGATCCTGGGTGGTACAAATGGTTAAGCTCTTGACTTACCAAAACCTTGGTGGTTAAACTGCACCCAGGGGTGCCTCAGAAGAAAGATGTGGCTATCTGCTTTCACAAGGCCTCAGCCTTGAGTAGCATGTGGCGTCTTAAAAGCTCTTTAGCAGCTGTCTAAGGTGCAACTACTGACCTCTCCATATGTGGAAGAAAGAAGAGCGATGAAAGTTGAAGATGCTTGGAATCAGCTAGTTCAGTGGACCAAAGGAACATGTGAACATCATTCTTCACGACTCTTAAACCAGAAGACCTAGACAGTGCCCGACTACCACTGCCAACTACTCTGAAAGGGATCGCATTAGAAGGTTTTGGATACAATGGGAGACAATGTAGAACAAAACTTAAAATTATATTTAAAAAGATTGGGCTTACTGGTCAGAAAAAGTCTAGAGGAACCTGAGACTATGACCCTTGACCACCCTTCAGGTCAGGAACGGAACTCCCACTCATGGTGCATTTATCCGCGCCAAGTAGTAGGGAGTTATATACAGGAGACAACAACACTAGTAAGTGTGCTCACCATGGAATGGTCAATCATGCAAGGTCAAAGGGCAGCATGTACCTAAGGACAAAGCTGAGAAGGGCTGGGAAGGTGGGTGGAATGGAAATCCGAACCACTCAGGGAGAGGAAGTGGGATAACTATTATTGCATGGAGGAGATTACACTTTTTGAGATGAAACAAAGTATATGATTTGTTGAATGTAAAACTGATGATCTTGTCTGCAAACCTTCATTCAATTCACAAGAAAAATTTTAAAAAATTTAAAAAGGTCACAGCCTTGAAAATGATGTGGAGCGCAGGTCTACTCTGAAGCACAAATAATTGTCATTAGTCAGATTTAATGATAGCTGTCTTTTTTGTTTTGTTTGATTTTGCTTTTCACTTAACTTTTTCAAGGAGGTGGAATTTCTGGAACTCAGAGCATACCTTGTAAGAATGGAGGAACATGAAAATATTCACAATTTCTTGTGGGAAAGAAAAAGTCACGACTGTATTTTGCCCTTGCTCTTAGAACAAGGTCTGGCACCTAGTATGTGCTGAATAAATGTTTGTTGGGAAGAAGAAAGGAGGGAGGGAAGAAGAGCAATTTAACCAGAAGAACCATTCTCCAGAAGTTATTTTCTAATCACATGGTAGGGATTTTACTTAATAAAGCTTGCTATTATGTATATTTATTTATTTATTATTCCTTATTTATTGTCCAGATTTCGCATGCATATGAATTATTGAAAATACCATGGCTTGGGTTAGGCACACCTTAGTCTTTAAGCAGGCATCTTTGCTCTTAAATGCTTTAAAGAGGTCTTGTGCAGCAGATTTGCCTATGCAAAATGTCGTTTGATTTCTTGACTGCTCCTTATGTGAGTGTTGATAGTTGATCCAAGAAGAATGAAGTCCTTACCAACTTCAATCTTTTCTCTATTGATAAGAATGTTGTTTATTGGTCCAGTGGTGAGGATTTTTGTTTTCTTGACATTGAGGTGTAATCCATACCAAAGACTGTGCTCTTTCATCTTCATCAGTAAATGTTTTAACTCTTCTTCCCTTTCAGCAAGCAAGGTTGTATCATCTGCATATCACAGGTTGTTAATGAGTCTTCCTCCAATCCTGATGCCACATTTTTCTTCATATAACGCAGATTCTCGGATTATTTGCTCAGAATACAGGTTGAATAAGGATGTTGAAAGAATACAACCTTGTCTTGCACCTTTCTTAAATTTAAACCATTCACTGATCCAATGTTCTGTTCGAACAACTGTCTCTTCGTCGATGTACAAATTCCTCATAAGCACAATTAAGTGTTCCAGAATTCTCATACTTTGCAATGTTGTCCATAGCTTGTCATGAGCCACACAATCAAAAGCCCTTTACGTAGTCAATAAAGCATAGGTAAACATCTTTCTGTCAGAAGGTGAGTCCCTCAGGTTGGAAGGTACTCAAAACATGGTGGAAGAAGAACTGCAGCCTCAAACTACAATTGACCATGATGACAAAAATGGAGTAAGATTTCATGACCTTCATTTGCAGATGGGGCACAACTCAGAATAAATAGAAAAAAGCTAAGAACATCCATTAATAATCAGAACATGGAATGGAGGCAGTACAGATCTAGACTAATTGGGAATTGTCAAAAATAAATAGAATGCATGAAGATCAATATTCAAGGCATTAGTGAACTGAAATCGATTGGTATTAATCATTCTGAATTTGACAGCCATATGGTTTACTATTCAGGGAACAACAAACTGAAAAGGAATGACTTCACATCCATTGTCAAAAAGGACATTTCAAGATTATCTTGAAGTGCAATGCTGTCTGTGATAGGATAATATCCATATAGCTACAAGGAAGACAAGTTAATACCACTATTATTCAAATTTACTCACCAAACACTAAAGCCAGTGATGATAAAATTTAAGAAGTCTGTCAACGTCTTCAGTGTGAAATTGATCAAACATGCAATCAAGATGCATTTATAATTACTGGTGATTGGAATGTTAAGGCTGGAGATGAAGAAGTGTCAGCAGTTGGAAAATATGGTCTTGGTATTGTAAATCACAGAATACACTTTTACAAGACCAATCACCTCTTCATTGCAAATACCTTTTTAAAACAACATAAAAGGTGATTATACATATGGAACTCACCAGATGGAATACACAAAATTCAAAGTGACTATATCTGTGGAAACTGTAGAAAAGTTCAGTATCAGAGGCCAAAGTAACGCTAGGGAAAGACTGTGGAATAGATAATCAATTGCTCATATGCAAGTTCAGGCTGAAGTTGAAGAAAATTAAAACAAGTTCATGAGAGTCAAAATATGACCTTGAGCATATCCCACCTGAATTTAGGGCCCATCTCAAGAACAGATTTTACTCATTACACACAAACAATGAAGGTCAGAAAAGTTATGGGATGACATCAAGAACATCATACAGGAAGAAAACAAAAGATCATTAGAAACATAGGAAAGGAAAGAAATATCAAAATGGATGTAAGAGAGACTCTGAAACTTAAACCTGAATGCAGAGATGTTAAAGCACCTGGAAGAAAAGAGAAAGTAAAAGATCTGAATAGAAAGTTTCAAAGGGCAGCTCAGGAAGAAAAAGCCAAGTTTTATAATGAATTGTGCAAAGACATGGAATTAGAGAAACACAAAGAAAGAACACACACAGCATTTCTCAAGTTCAAAGGACTGAAGAAAAAATTGAAGTCTCAGTTTAACAATATTAAAAGATTCCATGGGCAAAATATTGAATGATGCAGAAAGCATCAACAGCAGATGGAAATAACACAGAGTCACTGTACCAAAAAGCAATGGTTGATGTTCAACCATTTCAAGAGGTACCATTTGATCAATAAATATTATTACTGAAGGAAAAAGCCCAAGCTACATTGAAGGCATTGGCAAAACAAAACAAAAACAAGGCTTCAGGAATTGACAAAATATAAACTGAAATCTTTCAACAAACTGATGCAACATTGGAAGTGCTCATTCATTCATGCCAAGGAAGTTTGAAGTTTCTTGTTCAAGCTGAAGCTGAAGAAAATTAAAACAAGTTCATGAGAGCCAAAATATGACATTGAACATATCCCACCTGAATTTAGAGACCATGTCAAGAACAAATTTTATACATTAGACACCAATGAAGACCAGAAGAGCTGACCAACCAATTGGAAGAGATCCATATTTGGGCCCATTCCAAAGAGAAGTGACACAGCTAAATGTGAAAATCATTTGACAATATCATTAATATCACACACAAGTAAAATTTTTCTGAAGATAATTTTAAAATGGCTACAACAGCACATGGACAAGAAACTGCCAGAAACACAAATCCGAATCAGAAGAGGACGTAGAGTTAGGGATATCATTGCTGATGTCAGATGCATGTTGGCTGAATTAAGAAAAATATAAGAAAGATGGTTACTTGTGCTTTATTGACTATGCAAAGGCTTTCAACTATGTGGATCATAAAAAGCCATGGATAACATTACAAAGAATGGATGCTCAAGAATATTTGATAGTTCTCATGAGTAACCTGTACATAGACCAAGATGCAGGTGTTCAAGCAGAACACGGGAACACCAAATGATTTAAAATCAGGAAAGGTGTGTGCCATGACTGAATCCTTTCACAATATGTATTCAATCTGTATAGTGAGAAAATGATTAGAGAAACTGGATTATATGAAGAAAAATATGGCATCAGGATTGAAGAAAGACTCATTAGCAACCTGTGATATGCAGATGATACAACCTTTCTTGCTGAAAGTGATAAGGACTTAAAATACTAACTGATCAAAATTAAAAGCAAAACAAAAAACATAGCCTTCGGTATGGGCTGCACCTCAATGTAAAGAAAACAAAAATCCTCACCACTGGAGCAATAAATGGATAAAGAAATGATAAGTGGAGACAAGATTGAACTTGTCAAAGACTTCATTTTGTTTGGATCCATAATCAGTACTCATGGAAGCAACAGTCTAGAAATCAAGTAACATATTTAATTAGGCAAATGTCCTGCAGAAGACCCCATTAAAGTATTCAACAGCAAAGGTATCAGTTTGAGGACCAAGGTGTGCCTGACCCAATCCATGCTATTAGCATGTGAGAGTTACGCAGTGAATAATAAAGACTGTAGAATTGATGCATTTGAGTTATTGTGTTGGACAAGAATATTGAAAGTAAGCCAGAATGCTCTTTAGAAGGCAGCATAGCAAGACTTTGTTTCTTATATTTGACTAGATTATCAAGAGGGACCAGTCCTTGGAAAAGGACATTATGCTTGGTAATATGGAGGGTTAGTTAAAAAGAGGAAGACTCCCAATGAGATGGATTGGTATAGTGGTAGCAGGATTGGGCTTAGGAGTAATGATTTTGAGAGTGGCATAGGACCAGTAAGTGTTTTGCTGTTGTGCATAGGTCACTATGAATTGGAACTGGCTTGACAGCACTAAGCAACAACTAACCCAAAGGTTGGCAGTTTGAACCCACCCAGTGGCATCATGAAGGAAGGGTGCAGGGGTCTCCTTCTATAAAGATTACAACCAATAGCCTATGAAGCAGTTCTGCTTTGTACCACATGGGTCACCATGAGTTAGAACCAACATAATGACAATGGTTTTCTGTTTTCTTTTCATGGCTTCATTCCATCCTTTGCACGTTGTAGTTTTAGTATTTATTCAGCAAGCACGTGCTAGTCATCTTTACTGGATCATGCATTGTACTAGTGTTGGTGCTATAGGTCACAGAAAACATGATCTAGTTAAGGAAAAAGGCCCAAATAACCAAGTGTGTTGTGATGTAGGCCATTACAGAAATCAGTAGAAACTTCTGTGGGTGTGGAGACAGTAGTCCAAGGAGGGAGAAATGCAGAGGCCTGGCTCACAGGAATAGGAATGTGAAGGTTTTCCATGAGGGTGAGCCCTGTGCTGGAGCTATTAGGGTGTGGAAAGTGAGAGGGTGGAGGAAGCCAGACCTGGGGCTTTGCAGAGTAGTCAGGGTACAACCTGAAGAGTTTCATATGTTAGCAGGATCTGCGTGTTAGTTATTTAGCGCTGCTATTTCAGAAATGCCACAAGCAGATGTGTTTAGCAATCAGAAGTGTATTTTCTCAACATTTGGAGGGCCAGCTGCGAAAGAAAGCTTCCGTGCTTTGTGTGCCCTAGCTCTAGGAGGTTCCCAACACAGGGACCCTGAATCCAAAAGGTGTACTCCACTCACAGTTCTGCTTTCTTGGTGGTAGTGTTGTTGTCATTGTTGTTAGGTGTCATCAAGTTGGTTCCAACTCATTGAGTTTCCAAGGCTGTAAATCTTTACAGGAGCCAAACCTCATCTTTCTGCCCTGGAGCCATGGTGGATTTGAACTGCTGGCCTTGTGGTTTGCAGTCCAGTGCTTACCTTACGGTGCCACTTGCACTCCTGTAGGGGTAGTGGTGGTGGTGGTGGTGTGCCATGGAAGAGGTTCCAACTCACAGCAACCCTATCTTTACAGGAGCAGAAAGTCTCATCTTTCTCCTGCTCAACCGCTGGTGGTTTTGAACTGCTGACCTTGAGGTTAGTAGGTCCTGGTGGTAAAAGGTTCCTTTTCTCTCGGCTATTGTATCTCAAAAGAGATTGGCTCAAGATACAACTTAATCCTGTGGATTGCATTCTGCCTCAATAATGTAATTGCCACTAATTCAGTGTCGTTAACATCATTTGGCGTTGTTGTTGTTGTTAAATGCCTTTGAGTTGGTTTGGACTCATATTGACCTTGTGTAGGGTTTCTGAGGAGCAAGTGGTGGGTTTTAACTGCCGGCTTTGTGGTTAGCAATCCAGTGCTTGTCCTAGATCACTTCACCAGGACTCCTGTTACGTTACAGAGAGTTAAAACAAATACGGGTGTTAAATCAGACTATGATATAGAAGATAATTACATAATATTAAGACTCGTGGCCTAAACAAGTTGAAGCACATTTCTGGGGGAATCAATTCAGTCCATAATGGAACAATTCGGATTTATCCATCAGCCAGTGGGAACTCAGCAGATTCTAAGGAGGATAATGACGAACAACAGGTAGGCTCTATTCTCTGAGGTACCACTTTAGGAAATTCTTTCCCTGGGAAATGAGCAACTTCTCAAGCTGAGAAGTCTGCTTTCTCTCATGGGTCAAGAGAATGGGTCAAGTTCCAGCAAATGATTTGACACCTATATAATCCCTGAAGTAATGTCCCAACATATCTCAGAATAAAAAACATTCATCTGGCTTATTGCTCCTTAAAAACTCCGGCT
This sequence comes from Chrysochloris asiatica, assembly GCF_000296735.1. Taxonomy (NCBI): domain Eukaryota; kingdom Metazoa; phylum Chordata; class Mammalia; order Afrosoricida; family Chrysochloridae; genus Chrysochloris; species Chrysochloris asiatica. The sequence goes on along the minus strand of NW_006408619.1, from coordinate 1,326,092 downwards.
ATAGAGTATACCTTGGAGGGTCAATTCAGCAAGAGACCTCAAGAAAAGCATCCAATAAAAGCAAAATGAAGGAACAGTGAAAATGGGGGAAAGAGCTGGGGAAGAATGGCAGAAAGTAAGACTTGCTTCTCTTGTTGTTGGTAGATGCTGTTGAGTCTTCCCGACTCACAGAAAAGGGATGCACAACAGACGAGACCCTGTCAGGTCGGTCCTGCTTCATCCTCATACGTGTTGTGTTTGAGCTCATTTCAGCTACCACAGTGCCAAGCCACCTAGGTGGGGGGTCTTCTTTTTCATTGACCCTCCAGTTTACCTAGCATGATGTTTTTCTTCAGGGACTGATCCCACCTGATAACAAAGTCTTGCCATTCTGGCTTCTAAAAAGCATTTTGGATGTACTTCTTCCAACACAGATGGGAAGTCCACATACTTTCAATATTTAGTTCAATGCAAAAACTCAAATGTATCAGTTCTTCTATGGTCTTTCTTATTCATTGTCTACCTCTGACATGCATATGAAGCAATTGAAAATACCATGGTTTGGATCAGATGCACCTTAGTCCTCAAACTGATATCTTTGCTCTTGAACACTTTCAAGAGGTCTTGAGCAACAGATTTGTTTAATGAAATATGTTGTTTGATTTCTTGACTGCTACTTCCATGAGTGTTGACTGTAGATCCAAGCAAAATGAAGTCTTTGACAACTTCAATCTTTTCCCACTCATCGTGATGTTATTGGTCCAGTTGTGAGGACTTTTGTTTCTCCATATGGAGGTGAAGAGGGTAGAAAGGGTCAAAAAATTGTGTATATCCATTGAGCTCCAAGAAGATGGTGGTTGATTAGAAACCTCCAGCGACACATTTCCCAACCAAACAGGGCAAGACTCAAAAATATCTGAAATGAGAAATAAGCATGTTGAAAACTGCACAGGAGTTTCTGCCAGTACACATACTGCTTAAGATGGCTTTAGCATTCAACCACTATATAAATTAGAAAGAAATGGTGTGATGGTTAAGGCTTTTGTGTCAACTTGACTGGGCCAGGATTCTTATAGTTAGCAGTTAAGATGTGGTGTTGTAGAATAAGCACTGGATTATTAACCACAAGATTGGCAGTTCAAACCCACCAGTTGCTTCTGGAAATCCTATATAGGATCTCTATGAGCTGGAACTGACTTAACAACACACAGCAACAACATCAGAAGTCTCCTATGATGTGATCTAATGTAATATCATCACTTCTATGATGAGATCTACTATGAACTGTCAACCAGTTGACAGAAAATTGTCTTGGGGTTGTGGCCTGCAACACCTTTAATCTTACAAGATATAAAAGAAGAAATGGACAGAGAAGAAGGTACCTACTACCACCAAGAAAGAAGATCCAGGTGTGGACTGCATCCTTTGGGCCTGCAGTGAAACTCCTAGATCCAGAGGAAGAATGGTGTGAAGAAACATGGTGGTGTCCAAGGAATGATGGGCCTGGTGGTGGCAGTGGTGGTGTGCCATGGAGCTGGTTCTGACCCATAGCGACCCTGCATAGGGTTTCCAAGGCTGTAAATCTTTATAGTAGCAGAAAGCCTCATCTTTCTCTCATGGAGCAGCTAGTAGTTTCGAACTGCTGACCTTGAGGTCAGTAGCATAACTCGTAACCACTATGCTACAAGAGCTCCTTACGTTGGGCCTACAGGTGCTGAAAGGAGACAAGGACCTTTTCCAGAGCCAACAAAAGAGCAAAAGTCAGTGCTCTGGGTTCAGACTTCTAGCCTCTCAGACTGTGACATTTTAAATTTCTGCCTGTCAAAGCCATCCACGTCTGATATTTCTGTTATGGCAACACTAGTTACTAAGAAAACTGGTTAAAATTGTCCATTTATTTGTCTCTGTGCTGCAGGAAGGCACAGGACTACTCCAGCCCCTGTAGTACTGGTGAGGACATGAGAATAAATGCTTAGAGAACAAATAAATTGGTAGGTTTGACCACCTAAAATCAAATATTTCCACATATCAAAAATCTACAGATACAACATTAAAAGACAAATCCAGACCAAAGAGTTTTTAAAGCATCAAAGTGTCTTTTGTAATTTTATGTATTCTCATGAGAAATTGGAGACAACCTAATAATCCAACAAAATTTAAAAGACTGGTTATGTGGAAAACATTCACATGCATTGCTAAGTAATAAAAGACAGACCATAACATTTTGAACATATAATATGATTTTATCTACTAGTAATAAAAATTCTATAACTAAAAAAAAACTAGAAAGAGAAAGTTACTCCTCATTCCCTCAGGTAAATGATATCAGCCAGCAACTGATGTGAGGGTGCAGTTAGCTGTCAAATCCATCTGTGGGGGCTTCATCTTGCTTTCAGAGACTGACTCCTCTGCTCAATTTCGGAAAAGCTATCTAGAGGAAAAAGATGTCCTCAGTCAAAGGGACATGAATGTCTCTTTCTTTCCCTTTGACCTTTCAAAGGCCAATAATAGAGGCAGCTATTAGAACTCTCAACTGAGAATCCCAAGATTACACCACACTTGGCAGTACGGTTTCATTCTCTTCTCTGGTGTCCGCATGGCCTTACCTTCTGTTCTGTGGCCAGAGCCATGGAATGGGGCACATATAGGAGACATCGTGGTCTTCACACAAAGGACTTTGTCCCTGTAGTTCCTGGGGGAGACTCAGACCAGACCCTGCACATTCCTTGTTGCTGTGTGTATCTAACACAAGCTCTCAATAAATGCTTATCAACATCTATCAGAAGCATAAATAAATTGTGTGCTAACCAATGGTCCAAACATACCAATGATCACGAAGACAGAACATGACCATGCAGATTTTTACACAAGGTGACCCTGAGTCAGAGGGAAAAAGGACAACTAACAACAAAGTATTTAACCAGGCTCCTGGCATAACTCACACAACGGGCATTCAGAAGCCAGCGTTCACTCCAGAGCTGAGAAGGATTAAAATATTATATTAGGCTCTATGGTGTCCATCTGGAAGAAAAAATAAAAGAAAATGGTGTCACTTTTGCAAACCAAGTCCTCTCCAGTGTGGGGACTGAATCTGCATTTCCTTTTCCGATCAGCAGCAGCGTCCCACTGTGTGCAATGGAGGCTGGACACATGACAGTAGATGAGTGCCGGATGGCATCTGCCCTTGGGGACTTGGCACATCCTTGTACTCATGGACAGCAGGAACCCATGTGCCCATGTAGAATGGGCAAGTAGAGGACAACTGCTTTGTCCCGAGGAGAGAGACTGAAGCACAGAAGAAACAAAGTTCCCAGTGACATTAGTTAGGAATCCAAATGGACACTCATCTCCACGATTTTCTGCTAAAAGTCCCTGCTGCAAGAGTCCGTTTGTCACCTGCTTCTGCATAAAGATTCCTCTGGATGTCACTGCTATTTACTACTTCACTGCTACCCGCTCAGCTGGCACTGATTTGGGCAGGGATGTGTATGGGAGTTATGAAAAGATCAGTTGGACTAACCCTGCTCTCAAGAAGACTCCGGTATATGAAGCCATCTTGGATCTCCTAGGCATGGAGATGCCTCAACTCAAATCTGACCATATGGCCTTGTTGTTGTTGTGTGCTGTGAGTTGGGTCTGACTCATAGCTACCCTGTATAGGGTTTTCGAGGAATGGCCAGTGAGTTTGAACTGTCATACTTTTGGTTCAAACTGACCTTGCAGTCTAGTGCATTATCCTGCAGCACAACACCTTAACTCCTACCTTGACCTTAACTTTATCTATAAAGAGAAGGTGATGTAAATGGAAATCCTAGACTTCTGGGCTGCTTAGGGGATCAATTAGCATAGTGCTTTGATATCCTGAAAACTTTCTCAGGTATTATAAAGAACCAGGGGGACCACAGCCCAACTTCCTTCTGAGCTTGCCAGAAGTCTCACTGTAAGTGTCCTTGAAAGGGAAGCCTGGGGCATTGGGGGTTTGGAAACCACAGAGTAATTGCAGTCCCTTGGCCTGGAATAATTTCATTAAGGGAATAACATTGGCCAAACCCAGAAGGTCATGGTTTGTGATTTAGCCTCCCAATATCCCCATATGCAGTGGGTAGGAATTTAGTCTATAAAACTCAGGTTTGCAAGAAATGTAACTTTATTTTGCTATGACTCGACTTAAATTCTATTTGAAGACCCATTCTGCCTAGAGGCAGAAAATGTAATCTTAGTCAATTCTAGGTAAATTTAGCATTTCAGGTTTAAACTCATATAGTCTAGAGTTTCCTGTCCCCTCCCTTTTCCCAGGAGTCACATTGCACCTTACGAAGCCTCGCCAGGCTCACAGCACTGGTCCTGGGCTGGGAGCAAAGAAAGAGCTCATAATCCCCAGGTCTGGTTCTAGGCATTTTTGTAGAGTAATAATACTTCAGGGCCTCTCCTCACTCTTCATCTAAAACAAGACCTGCCCACCCCACTACCTTGTCCTTCTCTTTGGGATCTACTGTCTGCAGAAACTACCCAGTCCACTCTGTCCTCCTGAGGAGGGTCTGAGGTTGATCTTCACCATCTAAGAATGAATGAGTTCATCCAGCTCTGGTGCCCATTGTCTTCACTGAGCTCAGCGATATTCCTCACTTTAGCCTGTCTCAGTATAAAGATGATACTTGGCTATATCACTGCCTGGGTTTTGTATGATCTCAGTTCTTCTGAACTCGTGCAATGAAAGGGGAGGCCCTTCGTGTGTCCGCTCACACGCGATAGTTGATGTCTGTCCATGTAGGCATTTGCTGAAGTGTCTGTGTTTTTCTAGCTGGTCCTGACAATGGACAGCTGATGCAGTCCCCTCCCCAGATTGGCCAGTGTCTGCTCTCTCATGATTCCTCCAGAGCAGTCCTCAGACTGGCTCTCCCTGACTCTGACCTTGACCCCAAGCCATAGATGTACAAAGATGCTGTCTTTTGGGCTCTCTTCCTTTGTGAGTACCTAATTCCTCTGGGAGTTCTGTGGGTTCAGTGTCCCATGCTCTTCTTTGGAGTAAATCTTGGGATCACATAGCTCTTCTCTCCCTCTTCATTCCCAACTCTTATTTCTTCTGCAACCTAAAGATATTTTGAGCTCTTCTTAGGTGAGAAAAAGAAATGCTTTAGTAGTTATATGATAGACTCTTCTTCCCTTAAACTTGGACCACTTTTTCTTTTGTTTGTGTTCCGTAAATGCCAGGAAGCGGATGCTTTCATTTGCTGGCTCTGGAATGTGTCTTTCTTATGGCAGCAGATTTTCCCACCTAATGACAGGAAGGGAGTGGAGGGAACCACATATTCTCAACAAATTACTAACACATACAAGCTTCTTTCAGAATATATCCTGAGACTTTCCTGACTTTCGCTATTTTTAACCCTTCTGTCACTGCTGAAAACTCTTGACTCTGAAAATTCGCATGCAGAGAGAAGATCGGAAATGATGGGTTAGACCTGGCCCTCTTGCCCTTTGTAAAGGATTTGTATGGCTGCTGTTGGGAAAGCTACACTTATTGTTGTTGTTAAGTGCCTTTGAGTTCGTTCTGACTCATAGCTACCCTGCATAGAGTTTCTGAGGAGTGGTGGGTGAGTTTGAACCGCTGATCTTATGGTTGAAACCGACTTTGTGGTTGAATGTATTGTAGTCCTACTCAAAGTCCTGAAGTCTATGGGTGAGGCAAACAGTTGAGTGTTTGGCTGCTAATGCAAAGTTTGGCCATTTGAGTCCAACCAAAGATGCCTTGGAAGGAAGTCCTATTGATTACCTCCCAAAATAACAGCCACTGAAAAGCCTGTGGATCATGGTTTTAGTCTGACACACATGGTGTCACCTTGAGTTGGCGTTGGCTGACACTGGTTCTGGTTTTACCCAAAGACTCAGTGGGAAGTTGCCTAATGGTATAGTTGGAAAGCAGAGACGAACCCTGTTACTAAAGATCGTCTGTGGAGCTGGAGATTCTACTTTAGAGGTCACTTTGAAGAATTCGGGTCCCACCTGCCCAAAGCCCCTTCTTTAAAATGTAGGCATGAATAAGAATGCAAAAGTTCCTTATACGTGATCTGTCACATAACTCTTAATGTAGTTATCTCAGAATTCCCATTATTGTGAAATGTATGCCCCTTTTGATAAATATTACAATTCTGTGGCCTTTAGTTATTTGAAATTTCAGAGTAAATGGAATACTGAAGTAAGCATCAAACCTGTCATTTATGCGTCAATTCTGTCTTCATGAGATCTTCAAAGCTGTGACTTTTCATGAGGACCCCTGGTGTGGCGCTACAGGATAATGCACTGGACTGAAAGGTCAGTTGGAACCGCAGGTTGACAATTCAAACTCTCCGGCCACCCTTCAGAAACCCTATTCAGGGTCCCTATGAGCCAGAACTGCTCGATGGCACTTAACAACAACAACAAACAGGGCAAAGTAATAGTTGTTTGATTGTTGTTGTAAAGTCTCATTGAGTCAGTTCTGACTCATGGGGACCCTGTATTGGGTTTCCAAGGAGTGTCTGGTAGGTTTGAACCTCTGATCTTACAGTTAGCAGTCCAGTGTTTAGCTTACAGTAGGCACCACACCAGAACTCCAAACGAGTGTTTATATTCTCACTGTTCTGTTTTTGTTCTTTGTTGTTAAGAGCTATTAAGCTGTTCTGATTCACAGTGACCTGTATTGGGTTTCTGAGAAGCAACTGGTAGGTTTGAACCTCTGTCTTGTGGTTAACAGTACAGTGCTTATCTTACAATGCCACACCAGGACTCATTGTTTCATTATGCCTCTTCAATCAACATCTCTCTTCCCAATGCCCTAGGGATGCTAAACTCAGGATCGCCATTAGGGGATACAGAGTCCCTCTCGCTAATGCATTGCTGGTAGAGAGGATTTAGACTCATAGCTACCCTGTCAGGACAGAGTCAACTGCCCTTAAAAGCTTCCCAAGACTATGAACCCTTAAGAGAGCAGACTTCCATATCTTCACCTTGTGGAGTAGTTGGTGCGTTCAGACAGGAGCGCTTTAACCCCTATGCCACCAGGACTCCTTAACAAAGAGGTTAACCAAAAAGATGATTCTATCCAGTTGATTCCAACACATGTTGTTAGGTGCCATTGAATCAGCTCCAACTCATAGCGACCCTATGCCCAACGGAATGAAACATTGCCCAATCCTGCGCCAACCTCACTCACAATTGTTACACTTGATCCCATTGACCATCTGATTCTGACTCACTGCTGTTGTTTCTAAGCGCCATTGAGTTGGTTTTGACTCATAGTGACCCTGTATAGGGTTTCCAAGGTGTGGCTGATGGGTGTGAATCGCCAGCCTTGGGCTTAGTTGTCTAGTGTTTATTTTACAGCGTCACACCGGGACCTTTCCTTTATAGGGTTTCTGAGACTGTGAATCTCTGTGGGAGCAGAAAGCCACATCTTCTCCTGAGTTTCCTCTGATGGGTTTAAACTGTTGACCTTGTGGTTAGCAGTTCAATGCTTCTCCTACAACACCACTGGGATATTAGAGGTGATAATTCTATATTCAGATAAATCTGTTATTAATAATTCACTCACTGGGGAAAAGATGAAGCCAGGCTCAATCCAGTTTAGAAATAGTCTGATTTTCATATCATTTCATCCCTAAGCTGTTCTCTGACACAGCCGTATCCTCTGTTTCATGTCTCAAAGCCTCACTTAACCATCAAATGCATGTGACTTCAGGAGTCTCTCTGTTCAAGAACCTTGGGGTCACCCCTGAGTAGTCTTGGTTCAGTAAGGACCGCGGTGGTACCATCTGTGCTGGGGTGGACTGCCGGAGCCATTGCAACCAAACGTGCTCACATAGATCATGAGGCATAGTCTAAGCTCTCTATCCAGACAGTGACAGATTGCTGCCAGCCTGCATTTTCCCCTTTCAGCAAAGTAAATGAAGTCAGTGCATTTAAAAAGGAAGGAAGGCGTGTTCCCTTGAGAGGCTTATTAGAAATACAGCTCTGACGATAAGGGAGGAGTTAAGCCTACTGTTAACCTTTATAAGCAGGAAACGAATAGCTGGGGAACAAGGTTGAGGTCTCCAGTTAGTGGTTTAAAAAAAACACAAAACTGTCAGAATTAATTAAATCACTGCAAGTGCCTTTTAAAGGGCTCTGTGTGATTATCTTGCATGGTTGAAGGAACTTGGTTGGTGCAAGTAGCAGGCAGGGCTTTGGGGGCATGCCAACTCCAGTACTTTTCTAGGCAAAAGCCCCAAGTCCACCCGGCAGCACTTCCCATTACGTGAACCCAGAAGGTCATAAGCACAGAGCTGGTGTCAGTCTTGAGGCTCCGCATGGTGTCGGAGCTTTGACAGACCATCTGAAACCAGCATCTTTCTCCCGTGTGGTGGCTGTTTTTGCACTTTTTGTGCTGAATTCCTAGTCTTCAGTCCCACCGCCCCCTTCCCACCCCGCTCCCCAAAGCACCAGGGCACAATGGCCATGGCTTAGGTTCCATTCTTTCGTCCTAGAGACGTCTGTTCAGTGAGAGAGCTCTCGAGGTGGAAATGACAATAATAGGAAGCACTTATACATATAACAATGGTTTAGGAGTCAATCACTGTTTTGTGTCATCTTTTGTGCATCGTAACCATGAATAAATCCCTGCTTCCCCCATTCACCAAAATGTCAGTCAACACATGAATGAATGAAACATATTGAGTAAGCGCTATGTGCTGGGGCTCCTGTTTGGTACTTAGGAGTCAGAGTTGGAAGCTATTCTATTTTCCTCACAAAGGCTTTGCTAAACAGATCTTCCTGATTTCTCTTTGGTCATTTACATCTCATTTAAGCAGATGTTCCTGACAAAATCAATGTTCTCCTTCCATGTAGAGTCTTACTGGTCAAACCAGAGAGCCCTGGCCCAGGGTCTCCATTATTGTCATTGATGATTAATTTGGGAGAGTCTGTGATGATGCTCAAAGCCTCTCATCTCTCTGTATACCACAAGCAGTAAGGCAGCATCCACGGGCTCACTCCCTGACCATTGGGTGGGATCTTAAAGAAATGGCTTGAAAGCAGCTGATGTTATTCTTGAGTTGATGTGGCAATCCTTCTGACAGGGGACAAGCACTAGGGTGATGAGTCAGTGCTCATCATTTGACTCCAGAAAACTAACGTAAGTGACTTGTTTCTCCCCCTAACAAGGAGCTCAGTGTCCACAGGTGACACACATGGTTAATATGCTCGGATGCTAACTGAAAGGTTGCCTGTTCAAGTCCTCCAAAGATGCTTCAGAAAAAATACCTGGCAGTCTGCTTCTGACAAACAAATCAGCCATTAAAAACCCTATGTAACACAATTTGACTGATGCATACGGGGTCACCTTGAGTCCGAGTCAACTTGATAGCAGCTGGTTTTATTGGCAGTAACGATCTGGAGGCACCTATCTCTAAATGGCAGAGCCACTCAGGGTCAGCAGTGTACCAGGTCCATTAAAGAGTGAGTAGTGAAACTTCTGCTGGTCACCTCATGACCACAGCATGGGGGCTGCATTGTCTGCCTCCCATCAGAATTCTTGGCCAGAAGCAGCAGGAAGCTGAAGTAGTTCAAAGCAGAAACTTCTTCTGAAATCCAGTTTGTCTTTGCCAGAACCGGCCAAGCACAATAGTGAAGACCACTGAGGTTAACAACTGACTGGGTTAGAATCCTGGCTTCAACATTTAATAGTTCTGTGGACTATGGCTAGCTACTTAGATTCTGTGTATCTCAGTTTTCTCATCAGTAAAATAGGAATAATGATACTGTCTACCTCATAGAGATGGAAGGATGAAACTGCAGAGAGCTTCAAAGCATGGCTGGTCCCTGGGTGGGACCACATAAGATTTTGTAAAATAAACAATTGAGTACCAGTCTTTTCAGGGCATCTGCTAAGGGGTATACTTTGGCTGGCAATTACTGTCCTGGACAAAAGCAGGGATTTTGGAGTTGGAAGGAGAGAATGAATGTAGATATACGGAAGTGTTTCTACAACTAACAAGATGACAGGGACCACGATTTGCATCTGAGGGGTGAGCTAACTGAAAAAAGAAAGAGAAGTTTTCTCTGAACCAAATCCTTTGTCAGAGTTGAGGATGAAGCTGAGAAAGGAAGTCCTATCTTGAGACTTGAACCTGCTTGGGGCTTGAGAAGCGTTGTTATAGTAGGTACAGAAAAGAGAGAAGGGATACAATACAAGGAACCACGTTTTCCACTTATTGAACACCTCGACTTCGGACATGTTGTCAGGAGGGACCAGCCTCTGGAGAAGGATCTCATGTTTGGTAAGGTGGAGGCTCAGAGAAAAAGAGGAAGACCCCCAGCGAGATGGATTGGTAAAGTGGGAGCATCAATGGGCTCACGCATGGCAGCAGTAGTGAGGTTGGCCAAGGATCAGGCAGTGTTTCATTCTGTTGTACATAAGGTCACTTTGAGTTGGTATCTACTTGATGGCATATAACAACAACAACAACAACAACAACTTGCCAAACGTATTTTAGTATCTGTTTTGGTGCTTATCTTGCCCTTGGATTATTGTTGTTAAGTGCTGTCGAGTCAGTTGACCCTGTATAACATTTCCAAGGAGCAGCTGGTGGATTTGAACTGCTGATCTTGTGGTTCACAGTGTAGTGCTGATACTACATTGCCACACCAGGAGTCCTTACCCTTGGGAGGACAGCAAATTTCCTCCATTTCACAGAAACTGAGGGACAGGGAAGCTCCACAAATCACCAAAAGTCGGTCAGCAACTAAATGGTAGAGCCAATCTTGGAATGTGTCTGCCGGCCACTAAGTGTCCACCAGCCACTGAGGTTTTGCTCTTAAGTCTCTGTCTGTCAGGTTTTCATCACCTACACTGAATGAAGGGCCACTGCTCACCACTGATCTAGGATCTTCAGATACCCGGGGCTATCCTACTCAACACGCAGGATAATGTAGTGGCTACTCCTTGGAAACCTTATATAGAGTCGCTATGAATTGGAACAGACTCAAAGACACTTAACAACATCAACAATGCCCTTAGCTGCTGGTGTATGTTGGGATTTCAGCAACCATCAATGCATGGTGAGGTGATGGGGAGGTGAGAGCCAGTATTGGAGAGGTCACCTAGAGAGCCACAGTCCAGGTCCCCGAGGTTATTGGAGCAAGGTGTGCTCAGAAGCAGGCCACAACAGCCTACCTAAAAGCAGACCTGGGCTCTGTGATGACACTATACTTAACATCTGGGCAGTGGTTCTCGGAGAAAGGGGTTCTAGTAAGTTCAAAGCATCATCCAGGTCAGTACTGGTGGATGTGATTGGGAGCGCAAAGTGCAGTCCCTATGAAGAAGAGACAGGGAGTAGGGTCAGGACCCTGGCTTCTAAGATGGCACCCATCCTGCTGGGAACTAAAAGGGCAATATGGAAATCTCTCCGGAGGAAATCTTGGGCTCACACAGAGGGTGATATTCAAAACATCTTGCAACCCGTGAACCAAGAGCAGCCAGCAAGCAATTACATGGGAGGAAGGGCCTGGAGCTTCCTGCTTTACCCAAAACACTGACCCTTCAGTTACAAGATCAAGGAGAGACCTGGGATGTCCAAAGGAATCCCAGAGGAGAAACTGTGGTTGCAATAACACTCCGATTGCTAAGAAAATGTTTCAGTCTTTTGCCAATCAATATCCTCTCCTGAAGGAGCCATGGAGACGGAGGGCTAAGTGCTTGACAGCTAACTGAAAGACCGATGATTTGAAACCTCTAGCCACTCACTGGGAGAAAGATGTAGCCGTTTGCTTCCATAAAGTTTAACAACCTTGGAAAACCTTCTGGACAGTTCTATGCAGTCCCGTAAGGTTGGTATGAAGCAGAATTCAGTCCAAGGACAATGGGTTAAGGTTTGGTTTGTTTGTTTATATCTGTACCAGTGCCTTCTGGTTAAATATCAATCCAGCACACAATTCCAGACACCCTTCACACTACTGTGGAGTTTCCTTTGTTAAAAGGCTGCTTCCCAAGTCAGGATGGGTTCCTGAAAAAGCAGGGCTCAATCCGCAGGTAGAACTAGTGGTGGGCCGTGGAGTTGGTTCCTACTTACAGCAACCCGGATAGGGTTTCTGAGGCTGTAAATCTTTACAGGAGCAGAAAGCATCATCTTTCTCTCATGGCTGGCTGGTAGAATTGAACTTTTGAACTCATGGTTAGCAGCCCAACATGCAACCCATTAGGCTACCAGCGCCCCACAGCTGGGTTGTTGTTGTTAAGTGCCGTCTCCCTTTGGTTTTCTTTCTCCGTTTTCCAGCCTGCAAGGGGATCTGTGCACTTTTTGTTGTGTACACTTTCCGCTTTCCACTTTAGATATTGGCTGGGACTAGCAGCTGTCTGAGGGTGTTTGTATGGTGTTCAGTCCTGGCTGGCTCTTGGGGGCAGTCCAGGTGTGCTCCAGAGCTTCTCCCTGGAACAGGCATCCCAGAATTCATGCTGTTTGTTCTCTCCTAATTACTCCATTTAGAGCAGGATTTATCATAAAACCTCAGCTCTGTTTCTTGTCCCCCTGCCTGCCCTCACTTCCATCCCCACAAGCTGCTTTCCACCACCCACAATTTTAAAATTGACATTTGTGATGGCTCCTTACTTCAATCTGCTTTTGAGCTTTAAAGAGTAAGAAACTGTCCCTTACCCATTGAGACTAAAATCATGTGCCTGTTAGCCATGCTGGAGATATGTGAAGTCCACTGCCTAGAAAGTATTTCTTCGCTTCATTTCAGGCTCACCTACCTGCCAGCCTTCCCACATGCTGCTGCAGGCTTCTAAATCTCAAACGTTGTCATAATGTTTCCTTTCAAGAAAAACTCTCTCTCCAGTTGTGCACCACTGCCGATGGCCTTAAGTCCACATTTCTTATGATCAAACTTTGGCTTCCATTTAAGTCCTTTTCTCTGTCAATTACACGGTCAAAATTACAAAAAATTGGCAATTGTCACAATCAATCAACTTTGTTTAGTGGAAATTTATTTACACAATCGGAAACCTATAAATCAGTGTAGTATCATATAGTCTAAGACATATTCTCCAATTCCAAGGAATTTCATTTACTACTCCCTCTAAAGAGCCTTGGTCTAACCCTATAGGAAAAGCACTGTACTGCTAACTGCAATGTTGTTGGTTCAAACCTCAAAGCTACTTCTTGGAAGCCCTATGGTTTTGGTGGTGGTTTATGTGCTGTGGAGTTGGTTCTGACTCACAGCGACCCTTCCTAGGGTTTCCTAGGCTGTAAATTTTAATGGGAGCAGAAAGCCTCATCTTTCTCCCACTGGAAGCCCTCTACAGGGTCACTAAAAGTTATTGCTGTTGTTAGTTGTCAGTGAGTTGATTATAATTGTTGGAGATCTTGTGCACAGCAGAACAGCACAGTATAGCCCCGTCCTGTGCCGTCCTCACAAGCTCCAGCATGTTTCAATCTCTTGTTGTGGCTGCTATGCTGATCTATTTCACTAAGGCTCTTCTCTGCTCTCACTGCATCTCGACTTTACCAAACATGATGTCTTTCTTCCTCTTGTGAATGTCCTCACAAGCTCCAGCATGTTTCAATCTCTTTTGTGGCTGCTATGTTGATCTATTTCACTAAGGCTCTTTCCTACTCTCATTGGACCTTGGCTTCACCAAACATGATGTCTTTCTTCCTCTTTTGAATGCTCCCTCCTGACAATATGTCCAAAGCAAGTGAATTGGACAATGTTTTTTTCTAATCCACAAGATTTTCATAGACTTCTGGTGTGAAACTGTAGGATCAGCACTGGTCTGTGAACCTTCAGGTCAGCCATTCAAACCCACCAGCTGCTCTTCAGAAACTCTATACAAGGTCACTGTGAGTTGGAACTAACTCAGTGGTACTTAACAACAACAACAATTTTCAGTGATCAGCAGAACTTTAAGTCTCATAGTCTGGAAATGTTGCTAAAACCTGCCCACTATGGGTGATCCCTGCTGGTCTTTGAAATAGTTTCCAGCATAACAGCAACATGCAAGCCATCTCATTTATTCATTTGCTTTCTACCTGGAGAGACTCCAATCCATCTCCACCTGCCAACTCCTAGTAGGTTTTTCTCTATCGAAGTCTGTCTGGTTTAGAGGATGAACTTGCCTGTGTCCTTTCCATTGTGTCTTGTTCTCGTGTCTATTAAAGCAGTCCAGCCCCAGCTCTCCATTGTCCCAGTTAATTTGTGATTCTTCACTTATCCGTAGTCTTTGTTGTTTCATTTAACCAACTTTCTCTGCCATGCTTTTGTGCCTCTGTATGCATGGATATTTTGAATTTTGTGGACTTGTTTCAATTTTCTTCAACTTCATCCTGAATCGATGGTCTATTCCATAATCTGCCCCTGGCCTTGTTTTGACTGATGATATGGAGATTTTCCACTGTCTCTTCCCACAGATGTAGTCAATTTGATCTCTGTGTTTTCCATTGGGTGAGGTCCATGTGTATAGTCATCTTTAGTGTTGTTTTTTAAAAAGGTATTTTCAATAAAGAAGTCATTGATCTTGCAAAATTCTATCGTGCAATCTCCAGCATTGTGCCTATCATCAAGGCCATAGTATCCAGCTACTGACCCTTCTGCTTGGTTTCCATCCTTTGCATTCAATCACCAGTAATGATCAACACATCTTGATTGCATCTTTGAATCATTTCAGACTGAAGAACTTGGTAGAATTTTTCAATTTCATCTTCACTGGCTTTAGTGGTTGGTGCGTAAATTTGAGTAATAGTGCGATTAACTGGTCTTCCATTTAGGTGTATGAATATTATCATTTCACAGACAGCATTGTACTTCAAGACAGATTTTGATATGTTCTTTTTAATGATGAATGCAATGTCATTCCTCTTAAATTTGTCATTCTTGGCATGGTAAACCATGTGATTGTCAGATTCAAAATGGCCAATGCCAGTACATTTCAGCTCACTAATGCCTAGGATATAGGTGTTTATGCATTCCATTTCATGTATGACAATTTCCAATTTTCCTAGATGCATACTTTGTACATGCCATAGTCTGATTATTAATGGATTTTTACAGTTGTGTTTCTACATTTTGAGTTGTGCCACATCAGCAAATGAAAGTCACGAGGCTTTACTCCATTCATGTCATCATGGTCAGCTCTACTTTGAGGAGGCAGCTCTTCCCTAGTCATATTTTGAATGCTTTCCAACCTGAGGGCTTATCTATTGGCACTATACCTGATAATATTCTGATTCTCTTCACCATCTTTCAATATTCAATATTCTGGTGCTGCCAGTGTTCCACTACTATTCATAAGGTTTTCTGTGATTAAATATTCAGAAGTAGTCCGTCTCTCCTTCTTTGCAGTCTGTCTTGGTCTGGAAGCTCAGCTGAAACCTGTCCACCATGGGTGACTCTGCTGGTATGGCTTTCAGAATTTCAGCATGTCATACAAGTCACCACAGTATGACAAACTGAGATTGCATTAGGTAAATGTGCTGCACAAGACCTCTTTACAGTGTTGAAAAGCAAACATGTCAGCTTGAGGACTAAGGTGCACCTGACCCAGCCATCATATTTTCACCAAAAACCTCATATGCATCAAAAGTTGGGCAGTGAATAAGTAAGACCGTAGAAGAATTGAGGCATTTGAGTTATGGTGTTGGAGGAGAATATTGAAAGAACCATGGACTGCCAAAATAACAAACAGATCTGTACTGGAAGAAGAGTAGCCAGAGTGCTCCTTGAAAACCAGTAAAGCCAAACTTCATCTCTCATACTTCAGACATATTGTCAGGAGTGACCAGTCCGTAGAGAAGGATATCATGTTTGGTAAGGTGGGGGTGGGAGAAAAAGAGGAAGACCCCTCAGCAAGATGGATTGGCACAGTGGTGGCAGCAATGGACTCAGGAGTAGCGAGGATTGTGATGTTGACCCAGGACCCAGGACTGTTTTGTTCTGTTGTGCATAGGGTCACTATGAATATCGACTCGATGGCTACTATCAACAGCTTCATACATGTGTATTCCTATACCATCCTCTCTTTATCTGCCCAACAAACTCAAACTTGCCCTTCTTTCAAAGTGCTTCTCAACAATGGGTGCACATTAGAACCAACTAGAGACCTTTCAAAAAGTCAGTGCACAGGTTTAACCTCACAGCAACCAATCTGAATCTCAGCTCTTTGGAAGCACACCAAATGCTTCCAATATGCTGCCAAGTTTGAAAATGCCTGTTCCAGAATCACTGTAAGCTTTCAGTCACTCACTTCAGGTTGATTATTATTTGTATCTCTGGTGCTTAACATTCTGCCTGAAACTAAATACTTGTTGAATGAATAAATAGATGAACAAATGGATGGAAGGATAAAACAAAGAAGGAATAATGGAAGGAAAGTGTTATGGACTAAATTGTGTCCTTCCCTAAATATATGTTGGAATCCTAGCCCTGATTCCTGCGGACATGACCTTACTCAGAAAGAAGAGTTATATTAACGAGGTCACATAAGTGTGGGGTATGTCTGAATCCTGATCAATTCTGAGTTATAAAAGAACAGATTAGACAAAGATGCAAGTAAAAGCAGGACAAGACAAATGCCATGTGAGAATTGTCTATAAGCCAAGGAACCTACGAACCCTCAGAGATGACCCTGATTTGGACTTTTTGCTTCCAAAATGGTGAAAAACTAAAATTCCATATATATATGTTTTTTATTATTATTTTCATGCTTAAACATGTTTTATTTGGAATAAGCTTGTGTATGTATGAACTGAAACTTTAAAAGCAATACATTTTAATGTACCCTCATATATCATGATATATAATATCAAATAAATGATGATTGCTCTCCCACCTTCCCCTGCAACGTGGTTGCACACTGGATTGCTAACCACAAGGTCAGCAGTTCAAGCCCACAACTGTTCCATGGGAGAAGGATGAGACTTGCTGCTCCTATAAAGATTTTTTTTTAATTATTATTAAATGTTTTTATTTTGGATGGAGTGAAAGTTTACAGGGCACATCATCAGCTTCACATTCAACCATTCATATAGCTTGTTTCATTACATTTATTATTATCCCCTCCATATATCATCAGTTAACAGTGTTTCTCTCTATCCTCTTTTTTGTGGGGGGTGGGGGGACTTGCCTTTTTGGAATTTACAGTCTTGGCTTTTAG